>NC_069502.1:627567183-627804683 GCF_027579735.1 Bombina bombina
TTTAGCATGGGTGTTTTTTTGGTGATTGTAGATGTGTAACAGATTTTGGGGGTCAAAGTAGAAAAAGTGTGTTTTTTTTCAATTTTTTTCCTCATATTTTATTATTTTTTTATAGTAAATTATAAGATATGATGAAAATAATGGTATCTTTAGAAAGTCCATTTAATGGTGAGAAAAACGGTATATAATATGTGTGGGTACAGTAAATGAGTAAGAGGAAAATTACAGCTAAACACAAACACCACAGAAATGTAAAAATAGCCATTGTCATTAAGGGTAAGAAAATTGAAAAATGGACCGGTCATTAAGGGGTTAAGGAAGAAAACTAAGCAAAGAAAGAATTTGTCCAAAACAACTAAACCAAGCATTTTTTTCTTACTACATACAGTGATCAGTTTGATGAGATCTGTAGAATAGTAAACAAACATTTAAGATGCTAGCTGCCAATGAAGATCTGGTTGATCTAGTGGAGAAAGGATGCAAGTTTTCCTATAGAAGAGGTGTAACGATAGGCAACATGGTCTCGCCCACTGCCCTGAAACCCACAAATTCCACTATCAGCTCATGGCTAACTATCACCTAGATTACGAGTTTTGCGTTATGATTCAAATAGCAGCATTGTGGCCCATAAAGCATCATTTTCCCTAATGCAGCCATTACAAGTCTTGTCTGTATATTTGTACCTGCAAGTCCTTTTAGCCTGTACCACAACGTCAGTACCGCACTCGTAAAAATTTAATTTTTCATGGGATTCCCATGAGGCTAAAAAGCAAGCGTTACAGCCTAAAATGTCAAGATCCGTACCGCCATCTAAAGTCCAATAGTTATGAGTTTTACGCTACAAAGCTGTACATAAAACTCATAACTAAAGTGTTAAAAAGTACACTAACACCCATAAAACTACCTATTAACCCCTAAACCGAGGCCCTCCCACATCGCACACACTATTTTAAAGTTTTTTAACCCCTAATCCGCAGCTCTCCGACATCGTAACCACCATAATAAACTTATTAACCCCTAAACCGCAGCCCCTCCCGCATCGCAAACACTATTTAAATATTATTAACCCCATCCGCCAACATCACCCCGACTATACTAAAGTTATTATGCCCTACACCGTTGCCACTATAATAAACCTATTAACCCATAAACCGAAAGCCCCCTAACAACAAAATATATTAATTAAACTATTAACCCCTAAACTGAAAGTCCCCCACCTCGCAATAAAGTAATTTAAACTAGTAACCCCTAAACCTAACCATAACCCTAACTTTATATTAAACTTAAAATTTCCCTATCTTAAATTAAATTAAAACTTACCTGTCAAATTAAAAAAAACTAAGTTTAAACTAACATAAACTAATATAATTATTAAACTAAAGTTAAACTACCAATTAAATTAAACTAAACTAGACATTAAAAAACCCTAACACTACTCTAAAAATTACAAAGTATCTAATTACCAAAAATAAAAAATACTAAGTTACAAAAAATAACAACACTAAATTACAAAAAATAAAAAACGAAATTATCGAAAATAAAAAAGAATTACACCTAATCCAATAGCCCTATCAAAATAATAAAAGAAATAGCCTAAAATAAACTACCAATGGCCCTTAAAAGGGCCTTTTGTGGGGCATTGCACCAAAGATATCAGCTCTTTTACCTGTAAAAAAAAACACAAAGACCCCTCCAACAGTAAAACCCACCATCCAACCAACCCCCCAAAATAAAAAAAAACTAATTCCTAAAAAAACCTAAGCTAACCCATTTCCCTGAAAAGGGCATTTATATGGGCATTGCCCTTAAAAGGGCATTTAACTGTTTTTACTGCCCAGACCCTAAACTAAAAAATAAAACCCACCCAATAAACCCTTAAAAAAAACCCTAACACTGACCCCCTGATGATCCACTTACAGTTTTTGAAGTCCCGCTTGAACGATCTTCATCCAAAAAAAAATACAAACACCCCCTAACTCTATACAAACCCCCACCCCCAAACTACCAAGGGCCCTTAAAAGGGCATTTTGTAGGGCATTGCCCTAAGTTAAACAGCTCTTCTGCTACCCCCCTAAAAATATACATTACACAGAATAACAAATTATCAAAAATAAAAAAAAATATTTCTATTCTAATACCCATAAATTAGCCAATAGAATGAGAGCTGCTTAAATCCTATTGGCTGATTTGAACAGCCAATAGGATTTTAGCAGCACTAATTCCTTTTGGCTGATTCAAATTTTGCAGCCAATAGGAATGCATAGGGACGCCAGCTTGAATTGCGTCCCTTGCATTGAAGATTCAGTCTACGGCAGCGACCGTATGAAGAGGGATGCTCTGCGCCGGATGTCTTCTGGATGGACCCGTCTCCGGGATCAAGATAGAAGATGCCACCTGGAGGAAGATTGAAGAGGCTGCCTGGATGAAGACTTCTCGCTGCTTGGATCAAAACTTTGCCACCATGATGAAGATTGAAGAGGCCTCCTGGATGAAGACTTCTCGTCCCCTGGATCAGGACTTGTATTTTTTTTTGGATTAAGATCGTTCAAGCGGGGACTTCAAAAACTGTAAGAGGATCATCAGGGGATTAGTGTTTAGGCTTTTTAAAAAAAATCTTTGGGTGTTTTTTTTTTAGTTTAGGGTTTGGGGCAGTAACAGAGCTTAATGCCCTTTTAAGGGCAATGCCCATACAAATGCCCTTTTCAGGGCAAATGGGTAACTTAGGTTTTTTTAGATAGTTTTTTTTTAATTTTGCAGGTTTGGGGGGTGGTGGTTTATAATGTTAGTGGGTCTTTGTAATTTTTTTTAAAGGGCCATTAGTAGTTTCTTCTAGATTAGGTTTTTTATTTTGGGGGTGTTTTTTATGGGTAATAGAATAGAAATATTTTTTTATTTTTGATAATTTGTTTGTTATTTTGTGTAATGTATATTTTTTAGGGGGTGTTTTTTTTTTTTTTTTTTACCAAAAAGAGCTGTTTAACTTAGGGCAATGCTCTACAAAAGGTGCTTTTAAGGCCCCCCCCCCAAAAAAGGCCCTTTTAAGGGCCCTTGGTAGTTTGGGGGTGGGGGTTTGTATAGTGTTAAGGGGTGTTTGTATTTTTTTTTGGAGCAAAAGAGCTGTTTAACTCAGGGCAATGCCCTACAAAGGCCCTTTTAAGGGCCCTTGGTAGTTTATTCTAGATTAGGCTTTTTTTATTTTGGGGTGTTTTATTTTTTTTTTTATAAGGGTATTAGAATAGGAATAATCTTCTTTTTTGGATAATTTCATTTTTTATTTTTTTTGTAATGGTAGGTTTTTTTTATTTTTTGTATTGATAGTTTTTTTATTTTTTTGTAATGTTTGGTTTTAATGTAAGGGAGGTTAGGTTTTATTTCACAGGTACGTTTGGTATTTATTTTAGCTATATATAAATAAATACAAGCTTACCTGTGAAATAAAAATCAAACCTAAGCTAGCTACAATCTAAACTATTAGTTATATTGTAGCAACCTTAGGTTTTATTTCACAGGTAAGTATTTAGTTTTAAATAGGAATTATTTATTTATTTATAAAATATTTTACCAGGAAGGATACATTGAGATTTCTCTCGTTTTCAAGTATGTCCTGGGTCCACAAAACATTGCATTAATACAATAGGGTACAATAAAATTCAAAAACAATAATAATACACAATAGATGCAAAATTTTTACATAGAACAGGTAAGACATATATAATCAACCATGACAGGTGCATTCTGTTTTGAGATATGTAAAGAGGGATCTCTTACAGGATATTAGGCCTTGGGGAAGGTTTGAAAGTGTGCGGGAGGTCATTCCATAACTGTGGCGCTCTGTAGGAAAAGGAGGATCTAGCTGCTTTCTTTTTGTATTGAGGCAAGCTAAATAATGTGCTGGTACTGGATCGGAGGTTATAGGAGTCGGGGAATAGCTAGGGAGAGCATTCTGCTCAGGTAGGGGTGGGAGTTTCCCAGAAAGGCACTTAAACACAAGGCAGGAAAGATGGAGAGTGCGTCTGGATTCCAGCGTCAGCCAGTTTAGTTCATTTAGCATGTCACAATGGTGGGTCTTGTAGTTACATTGTAGCACAAAGCGGCAGAATGAGTTATACAATGTATTAAGTTTATTAAGGTGAGTTTGCGGTGCAGGTGCGTATACTACGTCCCCATAATCCATGAGAGGCAATCAGCATTTGCTGTACAATCTTTTCTTTTACTGTAGGGTTGCGGCAAGATTTGTTTCTGTACAGGGCACCTAATTTTGGATAAAGTTTAGATGCAAGTTTTTCTATGTGGAGGCCAAAAGATAGATTAGGGTTTAAAAACATACCAAGTATTTGAAAGAGTGGACTGCGGTAAGCGTGCAATTGAATTTTGTTTTTATGCGTAGATGGGAATTTTGTAATTTGTGTAATTTAGGCCCAGTTCCAAAGATCATTGTGACAGTTTTGTCAATGTTTAGGAAGAGTTTGTTTTTTGAGATCCACACTTTTCTACCTCTGTGAAGTGGTCTTGGAGCACTGCTTCAAGCTGCGGCAGATCAGATTTGTTTGCATAGATTACCGTGTCGTCTGAGTACATGTGTACATTTGAGGATTTGCAGACATTAGGCAGATCATTTATAAATAATGTGAATAGTAGGGGGCTGAGAATGGAAACTTGGGGAACACCACACGTGACTGGGAGAGGTAGGTAGTCACTGTTAGAAATGGAGACATATTGTGATCGATCCGATACATATGATCTAAACCAGGTTAACGGATGATCAGCAATACCAGAGTTTTTTAGTTTGAGCAGTAGTATGTCGTGGTCCACTGTGTCAAAAGCCATTTGCAAAATCAAGGAAAATAGCTCCAGTTAGGTCTCTCCGTTCCATGCCAGTTTGGATGTTTGTTGCAAACTTTTAGGAGGGCAGTTGTAGTGGAGTGATTCGGTCGAAAACCTGATTGATCAGGGGTCAGATAGTTAGAAAGTTGGTAATACTTGCATAATTGCGTATGGATGCATTTTTCTAAGATTTTTGACAATACTGGAGCAATGATATAGGGCGATAGTTAGAAACCAAGGTTAACTCCCCACTTTTATGAATAGGCACTACTCTTGCAGTTTTCCAGACTTTGGGTATGTATCCAGACACCAAGGATTCATTAATTAGGGTTGTGACAGGCTTAGCAATTGCCGGCGCACTGAGCTTCAACAGCATTGCGGGATTTGATCAGGTCCAGATTGGTTTTTAATTTTTACATTATTAAGGTGTTCTTAATGACATTGATGGGCTACAGGTCTAAAATTTAACTTCTCTATATTGGGTCTATGCTGTTTTAGTGGGGCCTGATCCACATTTGTAGCTTCAGGATGCGTGTCATTATTAGTTTGTCAATCAGGGTGGTGGAGCATCCGACAAAATAATTGTTAAAGTCATTTGCTACTTCTAAGGGGAGTTGCAGGTTTTGGTTATCCACATTGACAGTGGCGGGATGGGAGTGGATTGGTGGATTTTGTAAGTTATTTACGAGTTTCCAAAACTTTTTAGGGTTAGATGTGTTATTGTTCATATATTCACTGAAATATTGGGCCTTGGCCAATTTTGTTTGTTTACTGCATATATTTCACCATTGTCTATATACACAGATGATCATTCATAGAGCCAGTATGCTTGAACTTTGACCACCAATGAATCCCGAAATTGGTACATTTGAATGAGGTCAGCTGTGATCCAATTTCAAGTGTGCTTCTTTTATTCTCACCTTACACAGCGGGGCATGTAAATTCCAAACTTGTAGGAGTTCAGAAAGAACTCAACTGCAGAGTCTAGATCTGGGATTAGGTTTAATTTGTGCCAGGGGAGGTTCTTGATGTCATTTAGAAATTATTGAATATTACATTTTTTGAAGGACCTGGTGATTTTAACCTTGGGAGAGGATTTAGAAGCCTTTATTTTGCGCACGCAGTACACTAACCAGTGGTCACTGAAATTGTAAGGGAGAACACTAATTGCGTTAGCCTGCAAAGATTTAAACAGTGAGCGACAACTGTTATTTTTGGATTCAGCCAATCAATGTTAAAATCTCCAAAAAACAAAATTTCTTCCAGAGGCTACCTGTTGCAAAAGGCTGTGTCAGCTTAAGTGGGTCTGTGAATGTTCTTTAAAGACTGTTGCAAATATACTTTAAAAATTCAGCTGGGGGAGAGAGAATATATTAGTGTTAGAATTGCCTGCAAAAAAAGTTAAGGGAGGGGGGTATCTCTATGGACATTTGAGCTAGGGGTCAGACAGGCAAAAAACACAGGGAAAGTTCACAAATTACAGAGTTAAGAGAGGTATTCATTGAGGAAAATAAAACCATTAAACAAGCAAGATATATGGTCCATCAATGTGCTCCAATATGCATTTAAAATAAAGAATAAAAAAGGATAGCCCAATACATATGTACAACACACACATTAGTAATAACAGGGAAGAAATATAATGAGATAACTATCTTCCAGAGGCTACCTGTTGCAAAAGGCTGTGTCAGCTGAAGTGGGTCTGTGAATGTTCTTTAAAGACTGTTGTAATTACTAGCTTTAAAATTCAGCAGTTGCAAAAGGCTGTGTAAGCTGAAGTGGGTCTGTGAATGTTCTTTAAAGACTGTTGCAATATACTTTAAAATTCAGCTGTTGCAAAAGGCTGTGTCAGCTGAAGTGGGTCTGTGAAGTTTCTTTAAAGACTGTTGCAAATATACTTTAAAATTCAGCTGTTGCAAAAGGCTGCGTCAGCTGAAGTGGGTCTGTGAATGTTCTTTAAAGACTGTTGGAAATATACTTTAACATTCAGCTGTTGCAAAAGGCTGTGTCAGCTGAAGTAGGTCTGTGAATGTTCTTTAAAGACGGTTGCAAATATACTTTAAAATTCAGTTGTTGCAAAAGGCTGTGCCAGCTGAAGTGGGTCTGTGAATGTTCTTTAAAGACTGTTGCAAATATACTTTAAAATTCAGCTGTTGCAAAAGGCTGTGTCAGCTGAAGTGGGTCTGAGAATGTTCTTTAAAGACTGTTGCAAATATACTTTAAAATTCAGCTGTTGCAAAAGGCTGTGCCAGCTGAAGTGGGTCTGTGAATGTTCTTTAAAGACTGTTTCAAATATACTTTAAAATTCAGCTATTGAAAAAGGCTGTGTCAGCTGAAGTGGGTCTGTGAAGTTTCTTTAAAGACTGTTGCAAATATACTTTAAAATTCAGCTGTTGCAAAAGGCTGTGTCAGCTGAGGTGGGTCTGTGAATGTTCTTTAAAGGCTAGTTAATAATTGTAAATTTAATTTAGATCTAATTTCATTATGTTAAAGTTAGGGGATGTTAGGGTTAGGTTTAGGGTTAGGTTTAGGGGTTAATATAGTTTAATTAAGGTTGTTGCAATGTGGGGGGCTGGCGGTTTAGGGGTTAATAGGTTTATTTATTTAATAATTGTAAGTTTAATTTAGCTCTATTTTAATTATGTTAATGTTAGGGGGTGTTAGGGTTACGTTAGGGTTACGTTAGGGGTTAATAGTTTAATTTAGGTTGTTGCGATGTGGAGGGCTGGCGGTTTAGGGGTTAATAGGTTTATTTAATGGTAGTGATGTGGGAGGCCAGAGGTTTAGGGGTTAATAACTTTATTTAGTTGCGGCAATGTTGAGGAGTAGCAGAATAGGGGTTAATAACTTTAATATAGTTGTGGCGATGTTGGGTTGCGGCGGAATAGGGGTTATTAACTTTAGCATAGTGACTGCGATATCAGGAGTGGCAGATTAGGGCTTAATAACTGTAGGCTGGCATCAGCGATGTCAGGGGCAGCAGATTAGGAGTGTTTAGACATGTGGTTTATGTTAGAGTGGTAGGTTTTTTATTTTAAACTGGTATTTTCTTTTTCCCCTTAGACATCAATGGGCTGCGTTACGGTGCATTTGTTTCCACGATTGCAGGTGTTAAACTTTTTTTTTTTGCCGGCTCTCCCCATTGATGTCTATGGGGTAAAGCGTGCACGAGCACGTCAAAACACTACTTGTTTGGTGAGGTATGGAGCTCAAAATCTCCATATCGCCTGTGCAAGCCGGGTTTTTTAAACTTGTAATGGCAGCGCTATAGGGGGTTAAATAAAGCAAATTTTGTTGCAATCTTTACTTTCCTTATAGTGCTCAGAAAGTTGTAATCTTAGGTGTATGTAAGGCGTCTACAGATGCCATAAATTACACATATAAAGCTTGTAAATACGTTTCACTAGGATATGGGTTTAATGGGAAACCTTACACATAAAAAAATGTTACAACTGGAGGGCCTCCTACATAATCTATCTTTTGACATGTTTGGAGTGTAAAGTCCAATATGCAGGCATGACCACAAGAGACACCAGAACGTAGAATAATCGAGCACATTGGTAACATAAAATCAGGTACCTTGACCAACCACTCGTCAACACTTAGGGATCTTCACCAAAAGAGACCAAACACAGTTAGATGGACAATAATAGACCAGGTTGAGTTTGGAAACAGGGGAGGGGACAGGGACAGAGGACTTGCCAGACAAGAGACCTTTTGGATCTTTAAGCGTAACCAAATGGATGAAACTTAGAGTTTGATTGATACATTTCTGGGAATAAGATAGTCCCCACTGGATGGGGAATAATTAATAGATGGAGAGAATTATATTTGTTCTATGTTTAGTCTTTCTTCTGATTTATAGATTTAAACACTAGGAAAAGTGCAGAAGTAGAGATATAGACATGTGCGCATAGTTCAGTGTTTTATCTATATAACGTTTGGTGCATAAGACACAGATTGCAGCAGTAGAACCAAAGGAGAATATATTTGCTTACTAGGTTAAAAAACAGGCAGGCGCCCTTCAGGCTACTGTACTGACTTTGCCCAACTAATATGCAGCCCTGCACCAAACCTTAAATAATCTATATTCATGTGGGGGCACTTTACTTTAGCACCCCAGAACTAAATGGTGCCAGCTTGCCTGGCCTGAATTTACAGGCTAGTTACTTACTTGCCACTTTCAGTGAACATTTTATCTTATGGACATTTCTTTTATTATTATTTGTTATTGGTACTTTTGTATGTTATATGTCTTATTTTTAGTCAATGATATTTTATTTACCATATTTCTGAATTTCAGCTCTAGAGATGTGGTTCTAAGCACTTTATATATTACGACCTATTACATCATTTTTAACTTGTGTTTTTCGATTGCACAGTCCTATTAAATTAATTTAATTTTATTAGACTTAAAGAGATATTCCAGCCAAAATTGGAAACCACATGGGTGCATTTCGGTATTGAACAGAAGCAATTTTGTAATATACATCCATTAGCAAAAATGTTTCTAATTAAAGCTATAGCTGTTTCAAAAGTGTATTTAAGTATGAACCGTGCACCAGCATTTTAAACACAGACCTTGTTTGGAGAGCCTAAGGTGCTTGTACCATCTGGTAATGACTCAATTTGTTAATTGCTGACATGATACAATCCCCACTGATGATCTGAGCAGCTGCAGTATTTAAAACGTGGGTGCAGTGAAAATATCTAGCTATGCTTCACATGCACATGCAGCGAAAAATGTTGACACTAAACAGTGATAAATCTTAATAGAAGCATGTTTGCCAATACATGTATATTAAAAAATATGTTTCTATTCAAAGATGCAATAAATCGATATGCATTTTATATTTTGACTGGAATGCCCTTTAATTGATCTCTTATCAAGTTTATTCTTGTTGGTTTTACTCCGCTTTAAAAGCCCTCCATTTTTTTTACACTTTTACATATTTCTTGGTTATATTTTTTGAAGGGGATATCTAGGAGAGGCAGTGAATTAGGAATTAAGTGCTACACTTTTACTTTGGTGCTTAATAGAATAAAAACATCTTTTATTTCCACAATTTAAGTCCATACTAGTAGTATCAAACAGCAAGGGGATATAACACAGCTCTCAAAAAGTGAACAGACAAGGTGCGTAACATGGGACGGACCATGTTACGCAACCCCGCTCCCTTGTGCGGGAAAAGGTGGGCAGGGCTAAGGTAACCACCGGCCCACAGGGCATTTACGCCGGGTATGCCCCTATGGTCAGTCCGGCCTGGGCATGATTAGGCAGAGTGCTGCAGACTATCCTGTTGTTTACACATCCTTAATCATTGTGTGATCAACAACTTTCCATTCCACTCCTGAAACTCCAGATACCGATGCTATAGATGTTTTTTTTTTTATTGAAACAGGAACATCAATACACTAGCACATGACACAGTCCCACAGTGACCAATGAGAAGATAGCATTTTTAAAACATATTTGGATATGTCTGGTCACAGCTAGCATACCTACCACACCACATTGTGCAGACCTATGGATAGTAAATTGCTTACTTAGTGTAAGTCTTTAGCATCAGGCATGTATGTTTTAGGGGCAATAACATTGAAATATACATTGTATTTGGTTGTTAAAAAAATTATGAAAGAAATGTTGTGCAGAAGAAATAAAATGTATTAATTTTGTAAAACAATACTTAGACTGAAAAAAAAAATGTTCCTGTTTGATAAAACATGTGTTTCCAATCTTTTTAAAGAGAATTATTTAATCAGCATTCTGAAGTTCTTGCTGGATTTGATTAATTATTTCAGTTTAATTGCACATCTGTAGTTCCAAAGATATAATTGCCAAAAATTGAAAATAATTTCACAAAACATTTTGATCTGATGCAGAAGCTTATCAATGGGGATAACAGAGGTACAAGCATGAGTAGGCTTCTATCAGTAGGGGACCTGTTCAGCAAAGGCACCCTCCTATTTCACAGCTGCTGTTCTGTTATTTCTTGTGCTGCTGCCAGCCTTTCTCATTATTGCACTCTGCAAATGACTGTTGATACTATTTCTGCAACTGTGACATTATGAGCTTTGATCTGTATTTACAGAGATTCAAACTGACAACTATGACATCATCAATGTGTGCCATCTTCCCGGAGCCTCATGGATAGAGTTGCCAGTTCAACTCATTTTATCCCAGAGAACTTTGAATTACACATAATGCAGGCAGAGTTTCTCTGGAAAGATTTGGCATATTATACATGTGTTCGTGTATTTCAAATATGTATTACTTGGGTTATAATTACAATATCCTATAATACACTGATTACCAACTTCCTAACACATGGGGCCACAGATGATATTTTCAGAAGTTTTATGGGCCACATATACATTTATGGCCTTTAAAGGGATACTAAATCCAATTTTTTTTTTCTTTAATGATTCAGATAAAGCATGCAATTTTAAGCATCTTTCTAATTTACTCCTATTATCAATATTTCTTCGTTCTCTTGATATCTTATATTTTATAAGCAGGAATGTTAAGCTTAGGAGCCAGCCCATTGTTGGTTCAGAACCTGGGGTTACACTTGCTTATTGGTTGGCTGAATGTAGGTCACCAATCAGCAAGTGCTATCCAAGGTGCTGAACTAAATGGTAGGCTCCTAAGCATTACATTTCTGCTTTTAAAATAAAGATAGCAAGAGAACGAAGAAAAATTGATAATAGGATAAGTTAGAAAGTTGCTTAAATTTGCATGCTCTATCTGAATCATTAAAGAAAAAAATTGGGTTTAGCATCTTTTAAGCAAACTAAAAAAATAATGGCATGAATTTAGGTATTGTTGTAGAGTATCTGTGCTGTTCTGAATTGAGACCAAATTATTTATTTACCTATCAGGGGCGCGATCCGATATAGATCGTAGTTTGCGGCGCAAGCGAGGGAACCCGCGTCGCCCGCAGTTTCAGCTCGCAACTCGAGCTATCCCATATACGGCGCCGTCAGATGCTAACGTGCCGTAAGTCGGATAAACCAGCGATGTCCAGAAATCTGCGCAAGTACAAATTTCTGGCGTCACCAGTGACTTGCAGCACGTTAGAAACTGCCGGCACCTACAAAACCTGACTAAAGTCTAAATCACCCGCACTGTCTAACACGCCTCCCTAACATAGCCCGACAAGTCTAACACGCCTCCCTAACATAGCCCGACACGTCTAACCCTCTATCCGCTATCCCCCCTCACTAGCCTAACAATAAAATATGTATTAACCCCTAAACTGCCGCTCCCGGAGCCCGCCGCTATCTAATAAAGTTATTAACCCCTAAACCGCCGCCAGCTATATTAAATCTATAACCCCCTAAAGTGAGCCCCTAACACCGCCGCCATCTACCTTACATACCCCCTAAAGTGAGCCCCTACCCCGCCGCTATCTATTTTAAAATTATTAACCCCTAATCTAATCCCCCTACTACGCCGCCATCTATATTAAATTATTTAACCCCTAAAATACTAAACTATCCCTACCACTAAACCTAAGTCTAACCCTACAAATAGCCCTGAAAAGGGCTTTTTGCGTGGCATTGCCCCAAAGTAACAGCTCTTTTGCCAGCCCTTAAAAGGGCTTTTTGCGGGGCATGCCCCAAAGTAACAAGCCAATCGGATTGAACTTGAATCTGATTGGCTGATTCAATCAACCAATCAGATTTTTCTACCTTAATTCCGATTGGCTGATAGAATCCTATCAGCCAATCGGAATTCGGCGGACGCCATCTTGGATGACGTCATTTAAAGGAACCTCATTCGTTGGGAAGTCGTCGTGCCGGATGGATGCTCCACGGCGGAGGAGCAAACAAAGAAGATTGAAGATGCCGATTTGCTTGAAGACATCGCCGATGGAAGAAGACTCTCTGCCGCTTGCTTCAAGACATCGCCCGGATGGAAGAAGACTTCACTGCCGCTTGCTGGAAGACATCGCCCGGATCGGATGAGGAGTTCTGCCCGGCGGGGTGAATACAAGGTAGGGAGATCTTCAGGGGGGGTAGTGTTAGGTTTATTTAAGGGGGGTTTGGGTTAGATTAGGGGTATGTGGGTGGTGGGTTGTAATGTTGGGGGGTGGTATTGTGTTTTTTTTTGCAGGCAAAAGAGCAGTTTTCTTTGGGGCATGCCCCCACAAAAGGCCCTTTTAAGGGCTGGTAAGGTAAAAGAGCTTTGAACTTTTTTTTAATTTAGAATAGGGTAGGGAATTTTTTTTATTTTGGGGGTTTATTATTTTATTAGGGGGCTTAGAATAGGTGTAATTAGCTTAAAAATCTTGTAATTTTTTTTTAATTTTTGTAATTTAGTGTTTTTTTTTTTTTGTAATTTAGTTTAGTTTATTTAGTTGTATTTTTAGATAGATATTTGTAGTTTCTTTAATTTATTGATAGTGTAGGTGTATTTGTAACTGAGGTTAGGATTTATTTTACAGGTAATTGGGTAATTATTTTAACTAGGTAGCTATTAAATAGGTAATAACTATTTAATAGCTATTATACCTAGTTAAAATAATTAACAATTTACCTGTAAAATAAATATAAACCCTAACATAGCTATAATGTAATTATTAATTACATTGTAGCTATCTTAGGGTTTATTTTATAGGTAAGTATTTAGATTTAAATAGGAATATTTTAGTTTATAATGTGAATTAGATTTATTTAATAAGAATTTAGTTAGGGGTGTTAGGGTTAGATAGAGTTAATATAGTTAACTATATTAACCCTAATATAATTAGGGTTAATATAGTTAATATATATAATGTAATAACTATATTAACTATAATATACTTAGGGTTAATATAGATAATATAGCTGGCGGCAGGGTAGGTAGATTAAATTTAGGGGTTAATAATTTTAATATAGATGGCGGCGGTGTAAGGGGTTCACATTAGGGGATAGATCAGTTAGATGGTGGCGGTTTTAGGGGCTCACAGTAGGGGGTTAGTTTATGTAGATGGCGATGGTTTAGGGGTTAAATACTTTATTATGGATTGTGGCGGGGGATCGCGGTTGACAGGGAGATAGACATTGCGCATGCGTTAGGTGTTAGGTTTATTTTAGCAGATCGCTGTTGACAGGGAGATAGACATTGCGCATGCGTTAGGTGTTAGGTTTATTTTAGCAGCCAGTTTAGGGAGTTACGGGGCTCCAATAGTCAGCGTAAGGCTTCTTACGGCTGCTTTTTGTGGCGAGGTGAAAATGAAGTAAGATTTCTCCATTTTCGCCACATAAGTCCTTACGC
Source organism: Bombina bombina (assembly GCF_027579735.1). NCBI lineage: Eukaryota > Metazoa > Chordata > Amphibia > Anura > Bombinatoridae > Bombina > Bombina bombina. Next base: position 627,581,270 of record NC_069502.1, read on the forward strand.
TGTATATTGGATACCAAACTGCGCGGGTTTGGTATACCTGCCTATGGCCCAAAAAACTACGGGCGACGGCAGAAATATACGCGCGTAACTTCTAGGTTATGCCGTATATAGGATACCAAACCCGCGCAAATATTGGCGTCGCCGACTTTTGCGGGCGACGATTTTTATCGGATCGACCCCCAGAAGTCCCCAAAGCACACATTTTTAGTTCGACTTTAGTTTTTAATTCTGCACATTCCCTGGGGCTACAAGAACTAGTGTTAAAGGTCACGTTTGGCCGATGGCCTATTTTAAACAACATTCCAATTTACTTCTATTAACAAAATGTGCACAGTCTTTTTATATTTACACTTTAATGGGTCAATTTATTAAAGTCTGGAAGACACCGCTAGTGAACTGCTTGTGCAATACCGACCCCTGCAGAATCATGGCCAATTGGCTGCTAGCAGGGGTTGTCAATCAACCCGATCTTATAGGATTGGTTGTATTGCTGTACGCAGCCTCAGAGATGGCGTATGAGTTAAGGAGCAGCGGTCTATAGACCGCTGCTTCTTAACTCCTGTTTCCGGCGAGCCTAAAGGCTTGCGCAAAAACGGGGTGAATTGGCCCAGTTCGGCCAAAAATAAATTGACCCCTATGAGTCACCAGCTCCTACTGAGCATGTGCAAGAATTCACAGAATATAAGTATATGCATTTGTGATTGGCTGATTAGCTGATACAGGAGATCTAGATTTGTCAAAAAAAATCTACTACTCATTTGAAGTTCAGACTAAGTGCTATTGTATTGCCTTTTTATCAAGCTAATCTACTGTATTTACTGGTCCTTTAATAGCAGAAACTATGTTCAAGGGAAACAAACGTCATAGCAACATTCTTTCAGCTATGCAAATGTTAAAATATGTTTGAGGATGTCCCTTCTTAAAAAGGTTGTTTGAGACCTGCATGTGACTGATCAAAGTTGTAATAAACATAAAAAAGTATTCATATATAATACGAGTATGTATTGAGATATAGGTAACAAGCTTTAATTAGCTTGTATTATAATTGTTTTATTATTACATTTCTGATAAATTAAATGATTTGTGTAATATTATGTAAATGAATTATTGCCCTGGGCTATGGGGAAAAGGGAACACTGCTCTATGAGATTGACGCTTCTTGTGGCCCTGCATGAGGTACCCTCCATGCCCCCTTATAAACTCATACTTTGGCAGCTATTGGAGATTCTAGTTATTGCATAATTAGAAGTGATTAAAGGGCAATACAGTCAAAATTAAACTTTCATGATTCAGATAGAGCATGCTTTTTTCAACAACTTTCAGTTTACCTCTGTCATCAAATTGTCTCTGTTCTCTTGGTATCCTTTGTTAAAGAGAAAACATAGGTAGGCTGATGGGAGCTTAGGAGCATACATGTGTCTTTAGCAGTCTATGGGCAGCAGTTTTCTGCAACGATGTATAAATTGCTATAAACATTGTTGCAAACAATTCTGCCAGGTGCTAATGATACGTGCTCGCTCCTAAACTCAACAAAAAAATACTCTTTAAACTTCCATAAAACATTCAGAACGTGGATACGTATTATTAATGGGACATGTAAGTTAAAACAGTTTGTGTTAGAAAAAAAATAAATAATAACATTAGTATTTAAAAAAAAACAAAAAAACAATCCAATATATCTTACATTTTACTGATGTCATTAGTAGCCTGATCCACCTCCTTATCAACATTCTGCTGCATAGCCTGGTGGATTGCATGTGAGAAGTGTGCACTGGAGGTTACTTAATCATGCATAGGGACATTGTTGACATGCAAATGTCATTGGCATGTGCACATTGAGGCACGCATGTGCAAATACAGGTCTGCAGGTTCCCCGGTCCTCTGCATGCATCCTTCCCTTAAAGGGACATGAAACCCACATTTTTTCTTTCGTGATTTAGAAAGAGCATGTCATTTTAAACAACTTTCTAATTTACTTCTATTATCTAATTTGCTTCATTCTCTTGATATCACTTGCTGAAAAGCATATCTAGATATGCTCAGTAGCTGCTTATTGGTTGCTGCACATAGAGGCCTCGTGTGATTGGCTCACACATGTGCATTGCTATTTCTTCAACAAAGGAAATCTAAAGAATTGAGCAAACTAGATAATAGAAGTAAATTGGAAAGTTGTTTAAAATTACATGCCCTATCTGAATCATGAAAGTTTAATTTGACTAAGACTGTCCCTTTAAGAGCCCTTCCTCCACAAGACAAATGACACAAGGTGGGTTGAGCAGGGGCAGTCACAGCAATTAACTACCTACAAAAAAATACTGAATGCTATAAATATATATATTCCAACCTTAAAGACACATTTATTATTATTTAATGTAAGTAATTATAGCTGTCCTCTTTTTTTTACTTACCTTTCACTGCTTGTTGTCAAAGGGCTGCTACAGCTGCTGCCTCGTTGCTTAAGGGGTCTGATCATTTCCATAGGGATGTGACTGTTGCATACGCTATAGAACTTTCTTATAGAGTGCTGAAGCAGAGCACAGTATATACCATAGCAAGGTGATACATTACACAGCACCCAACTGCGCATGCTTGTGCCACGCTAACAGGATGCATTCAGCCAAATACAAAGGCTGAATAGCACCTTCCAAATACGGTAATCATCTGGGGGGGGGGGGGGTTGCAGTGAAACTAATCAAAGACAAAACTAAAGAGGTTAACAGAGGATTTTGTCTAAAGGCACTTTTATATATTAACTTTGTGAAGATGCATTCAAGTCACGTTGTTTTAATGGCCCTTTAACAAAAGAAACCAAGGGAACTAAAGCAAAATTGATTAATACTGTATAAGGAAATTGGAACATTAAAGTGAAGGTAAATACAAGCATTTAAAAACAAAAAATGCTAGGATTTACCACCACTAAAGATAAACTGTTGTCATCAGTTCAGTCAATCAGTTACTAATAAAAGGATGCTAAACTCACCCTATCTGTGCCGTGGCAGCTCGCTAAAGTTCAGTGATCCAGCCGCCTACTGCCACAGCACTCTTCTTTAATGAGGTGATGTTTCCACCTCTAACCAATACCCATGCGTGCCATCTGACATCCTAGCATGGCTTTGAATTTAGAGATGGAAACGTCACCTAAATGGTAAAGAGCACTGTGCCGTGGGCACCGAAGGTGCTGAGGTTTAACAATCTACTGTGGCACAGACAGGTGGAATTAGCACCCTTAACTGAGTGATGACTGAAACTACAGTTTATTTTTAGTTATTGTAAATCCTAGCTATTTTAAACTGTCGATTTAACATCACTTCAACATTTAATGCTCTATTCAATAAATTTATGTTTCATTTTACTGTCCCTTAAAGGGACACTGAACCCAAATATTTTATTTCGTGATTCAGATAGAGCATGTAATTTTAAAAACAACTTCTAATTATTACTCCTATTATCAAATTTTCTTCATTCTCTGTCTTGGTATGTTTATTTGAAAAGCAAGAATGTACGTTTAGACTGCCGGCCCATTTTGGTGACAAACTGGGTTGTCCTTGCTGATTGACAGCACCAAGTATACAAGTGCTGTCCATGGTTCTGAACAAACAATTTGCTGGCTCCTTAGCTTAGATGCCTTCTTTTTCAAATAAAGATAGCAAGAGAGCAAAGAAAAAATGAATAATATGGAGTAAATTAGAAAATTGCTTAAAATTGCATGCTCTATCTGAATCATGAAAAAAAAAATTGGTGTGCAGTGTCCCTTTAAAGTTTCTGATTGTCTGTAAAGTGAGGTGTTTGTAAGCTTAGTACATGTGTGTATGTGTGTGTATACCTGAGTGTATCATTGTGTGACTTTAGGTATGGCATCTATCAAATCAAGTTTTTTTTTTTTTTTTTTTTTCAGTGTGTTGTTGTGTGTGTGTGTGGGGGTCAATGAATGCTGCTGTGTGTATAAATATGAGTGTGTGTCTGTATTTGAGTATGAGTATGTGTTAGTATTTCATTGTTTTGTGTGTGTGCATGTGTGGAGTATGAGTGTCAATTGTTTGGGCTTGTCTGTGTAATTTGTAAATGTATTCAATCTGTGACAATGTTCTATCTGTGGGTGCCTGTTTTAGTCAATGTTTCTGTGTATGTGACTGTATGATTGTGAGTTTAACTTGTATGGGCATGTTAGTGTGTATCTGAATTTTAATGCAGCAGACTGACTAAAAGAGTTTTTAATGCAGCATTAATAAGATAGAAACTTAAGACAGGTCCCTTAAATTGGGACATTTGAGAAAATCAAAAATAAATGTGCAGCTATATAGTGCTAATAAAGTAATATTTTTACATGAACACCTTAAGCCTATAGGACTATAGCTAGTACGTCACAAGGTACATTGCCCAGCGTGCCCTGTTGACATAGTAGCTATGTTCTACCTTCTCCTTATGCTACCGTCCAGGCTTTTTACTCAGACAGCTAAAACCACAGCCAGAGACAGAAGGCATCTCCCTTCATATGGTAAGGGGAGGACTAATTGTGCTTTTTTGCCATATGAAGGTAGACTGCATGTCGTTGCAGACAGTGACACGGTCTGTTTCAAGGTATGTAGCAATCTTCGTTGGTGCTGGCAGGAGGTTAAGGAGGGAAGGCGGTAGGCATGTGGGCAGACCCAGCAGCAAAGGGGGACGGAGCGGGATTGACGCAACCGCACACTTACAGGAAAAATAATTGAAGTGAGAGGGAAGGATGGGATGCTGTACTTTGGTATAGGGTTGAGGGAGCAGAGTCTTTCAGTGATAGTGATCAGTGATCAGTTGGGGGAGGGGGGTTGAGGGGGTACTGTTACACTACAGCAAAAAAAAGTAAATATTTTTTTTAAAAACTACAAACTAGGTATTGGCATACATCTGCCAGTACCTGAGATGGTGGTATCTAGTGAGAAGAATGGTTAGAGAGCTGTTTGGGGGGATCAAAGAGCTGGGGGTGAGGATGGTTCCCTAGACTCCAGAAATAAAAAATAAACAAAAATACTATCTCTAAACTGCATATTGGGAGGTGTAAGGTGGGAGGGTAATCTCTTCACTACAGCTAAAATTAACCTTACAAGCTACCTGATTAACTCCTTCACTGCTATGAAGTTCAGAAGTATGGTGCATAGCTGTAACTAGCTGCATTCTAATTACCAAAAACAATGACAAAATCATGCATGTCTGCAGTTTCTGAACAAAGGGGACCATAGAGAAGCTTTTACATTCATTTGTGTCATAATTGCACAATTGGTATGTAAATAATTCAGTGAGAAAACTAAAGTTTGTGAAAAAGTTAACATTTTTTTTTAAAATGTTCGCATTTGGAGGGGAAACGGTGGCATGAAATATACCAAAATAGGCCAAGATCAATACCTTGGGTTGTCTACTAATATATATATATATATATATATATATAATTTTCATAGGTAAATAAAACAAAATCAAGACTCTCTGGGGCGGATTTATCATGGCCCAAATGGGGCCAAATACATCTGTTTCTGTGCTAGCCTTCAGGCCCACCGGAAACAGCAGTAAAGAAGCAGTGGTCTTAAGACCACTGCTCCTTAACTCATACACCGCCTCTAAGGCCGCAGACATCAATCCGCCCAATCTCATAAGATCGGGTTGGCGAATCTGCAGGGGGCGGCATTGTACAAGCAGTTCAACAGAACGACTTGTGCAATGATAAATGCCAACAGCGGATGCTGTCTGCATTTATCGATGTCTGGCGGACATGATCGCTACAGTGGATCATGTCCCCCAGACTCGTGATAAATCGGCCCCTATTTCTCTTCAAATGAAGTGATAGCAAAAATGCTAAACAATTCTCTGGTCTTTTGGGCAAGTTTTTTCTTTGAGGTTTTCAGTCCTTAAAGGACTAGATAGGGCATGGAATTTTAAATAACTTTCCAATTAACTTTTATAATCACATTTGCTTTGTTCTCTTGGTACTATTTGTTGAAAGCTGAACCTAAAAGGTTCATATGCTAATTGCTAAGCCCTTGAAGGCTGCCTCTGTATTTTGACAGTTTTTTTACAGTCAGACAGCGCTAGTTAATATGTACCATATTGAAAACATTGTTCTCACTCCCGTGGACAGCACAGATCGGCTAAAATGCAAGTCTGTCAAAAGAACTGAAATAAGGGGGCAGTCTGTAGAGGCTTAGATACAAGGTAATCACAGAAGTAAAAAGTGTATCCCTTTAAGGGGCTAAATATAATGGCCTAGATCAGCGGTCAACAACCAGTGGCGCCACAACTCTCTACAGTGCCTGGCTGGACATCAGTGAAAACCGACGGAGGAGTTAAATTACAATCTCACTACACACGTTGCGTAGTACAAAAGGTCTATATGTGCAGCATCAACTCATTAGCTAGCTCCCAGACGTGCATTGCTGCTCCTTAGCCTACCGAAGTAGGCTTTTTAATAAAGGATACCAAGAGAATGAAGCAAATAAGATAATATGAGTAAATTGGAAAGTTATATAAAATTATATATTCCATCTGAATCATGAAAGTTTAATTTTAAACTCACTGTCCCTTTAATTCCCAGTTGCTTGCACCTGCATTCCTTTGCATTACCCTTCCTCCATTAAGGTGCTCTAGCATTAAAGTTTTCTCAGTCTCCTGTGTTTCCAGTGTGGCTTGTTGTTCTGAGAGTCCTATCTAGCCTTAAAAACAACCTGTCTTTGTATCTTGTGGCTGTATCCAGTCCTGTGTCTTGTAGACTGCTGCCAGTTCTTGCATCCTGTATCCACCCTGTGAATTCTGAGACCTGCTGTTCTAGCCTGTGGGTCCTGAAGCCTGCTGCCCAAGCCTGTAAGTCTTGAGATCTTCTGTCTTAGTCTGTAAACTCTGAGGTCTCCAATTGTAACCTGGGATTCCTGAGGCCTACAATCCTAGCCTGTGAGTCCAGATTACTGCTGCCTTCACCCCTAATTCCTAAGGCCTGCTATCCTGTGAATATAAAAGAAAAGGTCACTCCAGCCCAATAGATAAACAACCAGACCTTTATTGCTTCATGGTCCCAAAAAACAAACAACAACATTTCACACCTCTCACAGGTCCTTAGTCATGTCTACAAATGTACATACTATGGCTACCTTTATACATGAGTCTAGGTATTGAGACACACCCACATCCTGTATGGTAACTGCCCCCTAATGGTTACAATGTATAATAGCATTGACACATATTACATTTTATTCCCTTAAAGGCATAGTACCATATGTATGTTATATATTAAAAACAAATTATAGCTACAATATATACAAACATTAAAAACAATGAGAGCACTACTCATTAATATCAGAATCTATAACTGAATAGAAAAGACAAGACCCACAAACATAATCTTTTTGTTATAATCAACATTTTCCGTAAGTATTTTCATTGCCTAAACAAGGACCAATCAAAATCCTTATTGAGCCCTTGTGGTGTAAAAGTCTGCAGCTTATGGATCCAATATGTATGTACATTTGTAGATATAACTAAGGACCTGTGAGAGGTCTGAAATGTTGTTTGTTTTTGGGACCATGAATCAATAAATGTCTGTTGATTTATCCATTGGGCTGGAGTGACCTTTTCTTTTATACTTCATATTAAGGAGTTGGCTGACCCTTTGCTGTGTGGACGTTGCTGGTTGCTGTTCCCTACCTTGTTTGTATCTAGCCTGTGAATACTGAGGCCTGCTATCCTAACCTATGAGTACTGATGCCTGCTATCCTAACCTGTGGTCCTGAGGCCTGCTATCCTAGCCTGTGAGTACTGAGGCCTGCTATCATAGCCTGTGAGTCCTGAGGTCTGCTATCATAGCCTTTGAGTCTTGAGGTCTGCTATCCTAGTCTGTGAGTATTGAGGCCTGCTATCCTAGCCTGTGAGTCCAGAGGTCTGCTATCATAGCCTATAAGTCCTGATGTCTGCTATCCTAGCCTGTGAGTATTGAGGCCTGCTATCATAGCCTATGAGTCTTAGGGTCTGCTATCCTAGCCTGTGAGTCCTGAAGCCTGTTATCCTAGCCTTTGACTCACAAAGCCTGCTATCCTAGCCTGTGAGTCATAAGGCCTGCTATCCTAGCCTGTGGGTGCTGAAGCCTGCTATCATAGCCTATGAGTCCTAAAGTCTGCTCTCCTAGCCTGTGAGTATTGAGGTCTGCTGTCCTAGCCTGTGAGTATTGAGGTTTGCTATCCTAGCCTGTAGGTCCTGGGTCCTGCAATCCTAGCTTGTGAGTTGTGAGTTGTTTACCTTGTACCTGAGTCTGCAGCTTATAGATCCAATATGTATGTACATTTTTAGACATAACTAAGGACCTGTTAGAGGTCTGAAATGTTGTTGTTTGTTTTTGGGACCATGAAGCAATAAATGTCTGTTGATTTATCCATTGGGCTGGAGTGACCTTTTCTTTTATACTTCATATCAAGGAGTTGGCTGACCCTTTGCTGTGTGGACATTGCTGGTTGCTGTTCTCTACCTTGTTTGTATCTAGCCTGTGAATACTGAGGCCTGCTATCCTAACCTATGAGTACTAAGGCCTGCTATCCTAGCCTGTGAGTCCAGAGGCCTGCTATCCTAGCCTGTGAGTACTGAGGCCTGCTATCATAGCCTGTGAGTCCTGAGGTCTGCTATCATAGCCTATGAGTCCTGAGGTCTGCTGTCCTAGTCTGTGAGTATTGAGGCCTGCTATCCTAGCCTGTGAGTCCTGAGGGCTGCTATCATAGCCTACGAGTCTTAGGGTCTGCTATCCTAGCCTGTGAGTCCTGAGGCCTGCTATCCAAGCCTGTGAGTCACAAAGCCTGCTATCCTAGCCTGTGAGTCATAAGGCCTGCTATCCTAGCTTGTGGGAGCTGAAGCCTGCTATCATAGCCTATGAGTCCTAAATTCTGCTGCCCTAGCCTGTGAGTATTGAGGTCTGCTGTCCTAGCCTGTGAGTATTGAGGTTTGCTATCCTAGCCTGTAGGTCCTGGGTCCTGCAATCCTAGCTTGTGAGTTGTGAGTTTTTTACCTTGTACCTGAGTACTCTGTGGCATTGCACCTTGTTCTTGTGTTTTCATTAAAGCCTTTACTCTATGCCTAGATGGAATTCTTCTAAAGTAAAGGAAGTCTTTCTGCCTCCTGAACCTAAAGACACCACCTGTAAGCTCCACCCCGGAAAGACCACAAATCTTATTATCAGCTAAGCGCTTAATAGATATCCTACATTAATCTTATTGTGCTCCCCTATAGACATCTATTATGTGAGGATTTTAGCACACCTTCACTATCTTACATGCTTGATAGGTAAAGCAAAAATAGAAACTAGACTTGTGCAGCTTCGAAAAATTTGGTTCGGTTCGGATCGATTCGGACCGATTCGAATTTCGGTTCCGATCGATTCAAATTCGGAAGAAATTGAATGAATTTTTTTCGGATTCATTCGGATTCTTTCGGATTCGTGAAAAATTTGATTCGATTCGGTTCAAATCGATTCGGAATTTCGGTCAGTGTTAAGTGGGATGTGCTGTGTATTACACTAGTAAACTGTACAATACTAGTGTAATACACGGCCATCCAAATCCATCCGAATCTACTGAATAAATTCGAATCGATTCGGATTTATTCGGTAGATTCAGCACTACCGCAATTCAGAAATTCGAATCGATCCGAATCTCCGAATTCGACAAATTCGTCCGAATTTCGATTCGGACCGAATCGAATCGCACATGTCTAATAGAAACACTATTAATTTGAGCAATGTTAACACACAATAGAACGAATAGTTTTGAGCTCCAGTTGAATTCTAAGCCTAAACGTTTCTAGCATGGAAATGAGAGTGCACTTTGTTAATATTTCTGAAAAATATTAAATGTTTATCTTTATTTCGAAGCTAACAGTAAGTGCATCTGAGCTTAAGGGGGATATTTATCAAAGAGTCAACTATGTTGCATTCGATGGCATCAGTACGCTCACCTAACATTGCCAAACATTGTGAACGCGGTTCTGAATACGATCTCCATATTTATAAAAAAAGCCATCAAAAACATGCGCACCAAGTACTGGCCGATGAGCATCGGACTGTTATTAACTAACAGTCATCGATGACGCTGCTATTCGTGTTTTTCCCAACTTTATTTATACCATTTCACTAAACGCCGCCACTATACTAAAATGTTTAACCCCTATCCTGCCACCACCGCAACCTAAATAAAGTTATTAACCCCTATCCTGCAGCTCCCCGACACTGCCGCAACCTAAATAAAGTTATTAACCCTTATCCCACCTCTCCCCAACACCGCCGCCACTAAATAAACTTATTAACCCGTAAACCTCTGGCCTTCCACATCACCACCACTAACAAAACCAATTAACCCCTAAACCGTCAGCCCCCCACATTGATAAAAACTAAATTAAGCTATTAACTCCTAAACCTAACAACCCCTTAACTTTAAATTAAAATTACAACATCCCTATCTTAATATAAAATACAATTTACCTGTAGAATTAAAATAAACTAATTTTAAACTATTAATTAACCTACCCTAACTGTTATACTAAAATTAAATTAAACTACCAATTAAATAAACTACATTAGATATTAAAAAAACCTAACCCTACTAAAATTAATTAAATATACAATTAAACCCTATTAAAAGTACTAAATTACAAAAAACAAACAAACACTAAGTTACAAACCCCCCCCCACTAAATTACGAAAAATAAAAAAACAAATTATCAAAAATATTTTTTTACACCTAATCTAATAGCCCTATCAAAATAAAAAAGCCCCCCCAAAATAAAAAAACCCTAGCCTACAATAAACTACCAATGGCCCTAAAAAGCCTTTTGTGGGGCATAGCCCCAAAGATATCAGCTCTTTTACCTGTAAAAAAAAATACAAACACCCCCCCAACAGTGAAACCCGCCAACCAACCCCCCAAATAAAAACCGTAACTCTAACAAAAACCTAAACTACACTGTTCAAATCAGCCAATAGAATTTCATTAGCTGTCATCCTATTAGCTGATTTGAACAGCCGATAGGATTTCAGAAGCTCGCCTCCTATTGGCTGATTTGAATTTAACACTCAAATCAGCCAATAGGAATGCAAGGGATGCCATCTTGAATCGCATCCCTTGCATTGTAGCTTCAGTTTACGGCAGGAACCGTAAGAAGAGGTTCTCCGCTTTGCATGGCTTCAGGATGGACCCACACTGCGCCGGCTGGATGAAGATAGAAGAGGCCGCCTGTATGAAGACTTCTTGTCGCATGGATGATGACTTTGCCAGCTGGATGAAGATAGAAGAGGCCCCCTGGATAAAGACTTCTTTCCGCAAGGATGATGACTTCTCTGACTAGATAAAGATAGAAGAGGCCGTCTGGATGAAGACTTCTTACTGCATGGATGATGACTTCGCTGGCTGGATGGATCCTTCAAGCGGGACTTCAAGAACTGTAAGTGGATCGTCGGGGGTTAGTGTTAGGTTTTTTTAAGGATTTTTTGGGTGGATTTTATTTTTAGTTTAGGGTCTGGGCAATATAAACAAGCTAAATGCCCTTTTAAGGGCAATGCCCATACAAATGCCTTTTTCAGGGCAATGGGTAGCTTAGGTTTTTGTCAAATGCAGGAAGAGGAAAGAAAAAGGGACTAAGAGGGAATTACTAGCACTCAAAATCCTATCAGTGTAACATGCTGTATTAAGACAGCTAGTATCAAGTATCTATTAGGTTTTTAAAACATATGAACTTTATTATTACTTGTCAAAATAAATTATATGAGTGGTGATAAAATCACCAACATTCACACCAATATAAAAATAAACCAATTATGCTGCTACTATTTACATAAACACACTACAAGCTACACAAGCCAAAAGGTGAAAGCCCCCCCCTGTATTCCTGGCCGAAACAGGATACTTTGGCTTCAGGTGACAGAGGCAAACACCTAAGGCTTATAGTACAAGTAGACACGTAAGGGTGATAAAAAAGGATTCAGTAGGGTTCTAAGAACCTCACAAACGCGTTTCGTCCATTATGCTGGCCCTTTTCAATGTGTTCAGATTAAAAGTGGCAAGCCGAATGTCCGTGGTAGCCTCTTAATAAACTCATCCCTGTACATATTACAGCCAATCATCAGCGTTTATTTCCAACGCCCCCATTGTTGGGTTGGGTAGAAGTTGCGTGACGTTGTCTAACACGCCCATCAAACACACGCCCCCTGTCAGGAATCCTTAGACTGTGAGATGTTGTAAGGATAATAATCGCACAGTAATGTTACACTTAACTTTCATACAATGTCTACTTGTACTATAAGCCTTAGGTGTTTGCCTCTGTCACCTGAAGCCGAAGTATCCGTTATCGGCCAGGAATACAGGGGGGCTTTCACCTTTGGCTTGTGTTAGCTTGTAGGTGTGTTTATTAAAATAGTAGTACATAATTGGTTTTATTTTTATATTGGTGTGAATGTTGGTGATGTTTATCACCACTCATATAATTTATTTTAGAGAAGTAATAATAAAGTTCATATGTTTTAAATACCTAGTAGATACTTGATACTTAGCTGTCTTAATACAGCATGTTACACTGATAGGGAGTTTGAGAGCTGGGTAATCCCCTCTAGTCCCTTTTTCTTTCCCCTTCCTGCATTTGACATATTACTTAAAAGGGCAGCACCAAGGGTTTCACAGATACTTTCAAGACTCCTATAATTACCTTAGGACACTGTGCCAATCGTTTGACCTAAAATTCTAGATTAGGTTTTTGTTAGAGTTACGGTTTTTATTTAAGGGGGTTGATTGGGTGAAGTGGTATTTACTGTTGGGGGGGGGGTGTTTGTATTTTTTTTTGCAGGTAAAAGCGCTAATATACTTTGGGGCAATGCCCCACAAAAGGCCCTTTTAAGGGCCATTGTAGTTTATTGTAGGCTAGGTTTTTTTTATTTTGGGGGGGGACTTTTTTATTGTGATAGGGGCTATTAGATTAGGTGTAAAAAAATATTTTTAATAATTTGATCTGTTATTTTTCGTATTTAGTGTTTGTTTTTTTGTAACTTAGTGTTTGTTTGTTTTTTGTAATTTAGTACTTTTAATAAGGTTTAATTGTATATTTAAATAATTTTAGTAGGGTTAGTTTTTTTTTTAATATGTAATTTAGTTTTATTTAATTGGTAGTTTAATTTAAATTTTAGCATAATAGTTAGAGGTAGGTTAAATTAATAGTTTAAAATTAGTTTTATTTTAATTCTACAGGTAAGTTTTAATTTATATTAAAGGGACACTGTACTCCAAATTTTTTCTTCGTGATTCAGATAGAACATGACATTTTAAGCAACTTTCTAATTTACTCCTATTATCAAATTTTCTTCATTCTCTTGTATCTTTTATTTGAAATGCAAGAAAGTAAGTTTAGATGCCGGCCCATTTTTGGGTGATCCAACCTGGGTTGTTCTTGCTGATTGGTGGATAAACTCATCCACCAATAAAAAAGTGCTGTCCATAGTTCTGAATAAGAAAAAAGCTTAGATGTCTTCTTTTACAATAAAGATAGCAAGAGAACGAAGAAAAATTGATAATAGGAATAAATTAGAAAAGTGACTTAAAATTTGCATGCTCTATCTGAATCATGAAAGAAAAATGTTGGGTTCAGTGTCCCTTTAAGATAGGGATGTTGTAATTTTAATTTAAAGTTATAGGGTTGGTTAAGTTTAGGGGGTTAATAGCTTAATTTAGTTTTTGGCAATGTAGGGGGCTTGACGGTTTAGGGGTTAATAGTTTAGGTTAGTGTGGTGATGTGGGAGTCCAGAGGTTTAGGGGTTAATAAGGTTATTTACTGGCAGCGGTGTTGGGGAGTGGCGGAATAGGGTTAATACATTTTATTTAGGTTGCAGCGATGTCGGGGGGGCGGCAGATTAGGGGTGTTTAGACTCAGGGTTTATGTTAGGGTGTTAGATGTAAATGTAACTTGTTTTCTACCATAAGAAATCAATGGGGTAGATTTAATTGTCTTGCAGCATCGAATATAAGCTTTCGGTGCTTTCAGACTCCCATTGATTTCTATGGCATCCGCAGCCTCAAGGGTGAGCGGATTGAAAACCAGGTACGATGCGTCGGAATAGGCCGCGAGCGTACCTATTAACTATTTGATAAATGGGAAAAGTGTCAAATAGACCCAATGTGTATTCAGAACATCTGTATTGATGCAAGCATTGATCTGCGTCGGATTGAGATTGCGGGATCGTATGTTACGTCACAAGATTTCAACATTTGTCGTATCTTGAGGCTTTGAAAACTAGGTTGGATTAATCTCGCAACAATTACGATGCTGAATTCCAGCAAATTTTCAGTTGACATTTTGATAAATAGGCCCCTAAAATTGATTGCTCAAGCAGGAAAACCCTTTGCTTTAAAATATTTGTTTCTCTGCACAGGAATATCGTTAAAAAAAATGTAATATATTTAAAATTCTTTACCTTTACACAAAATGACTTTAGTGTTCCTTTTATTCTTTTAAAAGATGTACAAATCAATCAGCTTTTGATAAAAATAATCTTCTTCTAGCTCATTTGAACACTATTGCAAAATATTAATTTCAACTAAAATGTTGCATTATAAATTTTGTATGATCTCAGTGAAAGGCTAATCATTGTGCTATGTGCATTAATGTTCTGTGGGTGTGTATATATTATAACCAGATCTTTATAAAATAACTTGTATTAGACAGATCTAAGTTTCTTAATATTGGGAACATATAATCCTATTGCTACTTAGGCAATATGCACAGGTATAGTTTAGCATATATAGCTAAGTATTTATGGCCAGATTAGGAGTGGAGTGCTATTTATTGCTTCAGTATATTGTAGTACAGCAGGCACTTTTAAAGCAAAAAAGTCACAGGGCAAGAATAGTAAAATAATATTCACCTTTATTCAAACATGTATTAAAATAGTACCAGCTCACAAACTCCCTGACTATTTCATGCTCAATTGAGCACTTAATCATAGGTGAGTTTATTCTTCAGTATCTTCCCCCCCCTATTTAAAGGGAAAGATACACCTGTTTGGTAATACAATGTATTAAAATGCAATAACATACAAATATAAAAAAGCATACGTATGTATACATCTCAATTAATATTATATTCAATGCATATACTAGAGTCAATGGAAAAGACAGTGAGCAATAAGAAACCCATCAAACTATGATCACAAAACCATTCATTTGAAAACTATTGAATAAATACTTACTTATGTTTCACACTAATCTCTATTGTGTGTGCCTGCAAAAACATGCATATAGCATAAATTCAAAACTCTTGTAGTTCAAATAAATGGCTCCAATACCAAAAATATACTATATTACAAGAACCTGATGATAAGAAGAATATTGTACCCAAGACATAGAATAGAATATAAAATAATTCAAATATGATCTTTATAATGTTGCTGCTTTTTAAAATTATTAACATATGAATATTTCTGACATTATTCAACAAAATAGCTCATATCCCACTCACGATTCAAACCTAGGGGAGTGATAGTCCTAAGTTTATAAATCCAATATAATTCTTGTTTAAGAAGTAATTTACATCTATCACCTCCCCTAGGTGGGAACATAATGCGATCAATAACTTGTACTTTCATGTCAAAAACATTAGTCATATGTATCAAGTTAAAGTGTCTTGCCACTGCAGATTCCTTTACATATTCTCTGGGTGTCCCCTTATGTGCTCCCTAATCCTGGATCTCAATTCTCTGGTCGTTTGACCTGTATATTGTAAATTACAGAAGTTTACACTCCAGAAGATATACTATAAATGTAGGTTCTGCAATTAGCATAGGAAATTATGCAAAAATAAACATCAGATATTAAATAGAAATATGTATTTAATATATAATTATCAGGTATATATATATATATATATATATGATATATATATATAAAAACCAAATAAGTGATTATTCCCACTGACGGTATCCGTGCTCTTCAGAAATATCACACAGGCAGGGACAGCAGGTTTTTTAATCCGTTTTAATGTCAATAAAAATAGACCAAACGTTTTGGCTCACTCAGGAGCCTTTGTCAATGTAGCCAAACTCAACTTTATATATATAATATATAGTAAATAAATATAAATATATATATATATATATATATAGGAATATCTACTTAGAAATACTTATAACATATCCCTCTATGTGAAGAACATTGAGATGTGGAATATTTACAGTGACATACATAGTTAAACACTTTTTTTTTTAAATGAATATTGCATAATTATTATTTTTCATGTTCCAGCTACTTGACTGCTCAAATGCACACACACCACACACACACACACATATATATATATAGAATAATATATAAATATATATATATATATATATATATATATATATATAAATAAATATATGTTTACATGTGTATATATTTCTGTAAATACATAATATACAAATATAAATTACATATGTACATACATACATACATACAGTACATACATACAGTACATATCATACAGTACATACATATACATACATAATTTTTTGACATTATACGTATTGTATCTCTATATTTAATTTAAGCCCTTTGCAGCCTTTTTGTTCAAACTCCTGAGACCTCATCTTTGAGCCCCTTTTAACTTTTGATTGCATTTTTTTCCAATAATTTTTATTAGAGTGTTATATTGAGAGTTTACACCTACTTTTAAATGTACTTTTAATGTTTTTTGTGCAACTATTATTTTGAGCATAACAGTTGAACCAGAGCTCTTAAGTTGCGATCCCTTGACACACGTTAAATTCAATTGTGCTCAAGCAAAATTTCACTTGTACTATGCGCACTACTCCGATGTGCAAAAGAGCAATGTTAAAACCCTTTTGCCGAGGCTTAACATTTAGTTTCCCCACCCTTAATCTAACGCTAGTATGTCACTGATAGTGTATGTATTTTACATACCTTGAGCACCAGAAAATATGCAGAAACATTTCATATTTAAAGTATGCCAGCTTAAGTTTACTACTTTTAAAGCATTCCCTTATGAATTCTGCCAGGATAACTGCCATAGTAATACAATATAGTATACATATAGATACAAAGTAAAGATCCCAAACACCCTGCAAATGTAATACAAAGAAATACGCAACAGATAATGTCTGTGTAGAAAGTTCAAATGAATACTCCCCGTCTATTATAGACCACTGCCTTCCTAGGTTTTCTTCTAGAACCACAAACACAAATTGTCTCTGCTTGGTGATACAGGTCTTAGAGGGGAAACTTCTCAGACATTGGCTTTAAGTGGAATCTTTGCTTGAAGCTCTTAAAGTAGGAATCAAAATAGTGCGGAACATTTATCACAAGTAATGCACTAAATGGAAAATAGTCACTCAGTCAATGTGCCAATTTTCTTTTTTTCTACAAGGTTAAAACTGGAAACAGTTCAGGATACCAATAAAATAAAATCTCTTTTAAAACTTGTTCAACGATTTCAGCTAGAAAACAACTTTCCCAAGAAAAATAAAGAATAATTAATTAAAAGCCCTTGTTAACCCCTTAATGACCACAGCACTTTTCCAGTTTCTGTCCGTTTGGGACCAAGGCTATTTTTACATTTTGCAGTGTTTGTATTTATCTATTTAGCTGTAATTTTCCTCTTACTCATTTACTGTACCCACACATATTATATACAATTTTTCTCGCAATTAAATGGACTTTCTAAAGTTACCATTATTTTCATCATATCTTATAATTTACTATAAAAATATATATAAAATATGAGGAAAAAATTGAAAAAAACACACTTTTTTCTAACTTTGACCCCCAAAATCTGTTACACATCTACAACCACCAAAAAACACCCATGCTAAATAGTTTCTAAATTTTGTCAAATACCCAATGTTTACATGTTCTTTGCTTTTTTTGCAAGTTATAGGGCAATAAATACAAGTAGCACTTTGCTATTTCCAAACCACTTTTTTTCAAAATTAGCGCTAGTTACATTAGGAAACTGATATCTTTCAGGAATCGCTGATTATCCCTTGACATGTATATAATTTTTTTTAGAAGACATCCCAAAGTATTGATCTATGCCCATTTTGGTATTTTTCATGCCACCATTTCACCGCCAAATTAGTTCAAATAAAAAATATTGTTCACTTGTTCACAATTTTTTTTCACAAACTTTAGGTTTCTCACTGAAATTATTTGCAAACAACTTGTGCATTTATGGCACAAATGGTTGTAAAAGCTTCTCTTGGATCCCCTTTGTTCAGAAATAGCAGACATATATGGCTTTGGCATTGCTTTTTGGTAATTAGAAGGCTGCTAAATGCCACTGCGCACCACACGTGTATTATGCCCAGCAGTGGAGGGGTTTATTAGGGAGCATGTAGTGAGCTTCTAGGGTTAATTTTAGCTTTAGTTTAGTATAGTAGACAACCCCAAGAATTGATCTAGGCCCATCTTGGTATATTTCATGCCACCATTTCACCACCAAATGCTATCAAATAAAAACAAATTGTTCACTTTTTCACAATTTTAGGTTTCTCACTGAAATTATTTACACACAGCCTGTGCAATTATGGCATACATGGTTGTAAAAGCTTCTCTGGGATCCCCTTTGTTCAGAAATAACAGACATCTATGGCTTTGGCGTTGCTTTTTGGTAATGGAAGGCCGTTAAATGCAGCTGCGCACCACACGTGTATTATGCCCAGCAGTGAAGGGGTTAATTAGTGAGCTTGTAGGGAACTTGTAGGGTTAATTTTAGCTTTAGTGTAATGTAGTAGACAACCCAAAGTATTGATCTAGGCCCATTTTGGTATATTTCATGCCACTATTTCCACGCCAAATGCGATCAAATAAAAAAAAAAAAGTTCACTTTTTCACAAACTTTAGGTTTCTCACTGAAATTATTTACAAACAGCTTGTGCAATTATGGCACAAATGGTTGTAAATACTTCTCTGGGATCCCCTTTGTTCAGAAATAGCAGACATATATGGCTTTGGCGTTGCTTTTTGGTAATTAGAAGGCCACTAAATGCCGCTGCGCATCGCACATTTATTATGTCTAGCAGTGAAGGGGTAAATTAGGTAGCTTGTAGGGAGCTTGCAGGGTTAATTTTAGCTTTAGTGTATAGATCAGCCTCCCACCTGACACATCAGACCCCCTGATCCCTCCCAAACAGAGCTCTTCCCGCCCCCACCCCACAATTGTCCCCGCCATCTTAAGAACTGGCAGAAAGTCTGCCAGTACTAAAATAAAAGGTATCTTTTAATTTTTTTTATATTTTTTTAGCATATTTACATATGCTGAT
Source organism: Bombina bombina (assembly GCF_027579735.1). NCBI lineage: Eukaryota > Metazoa > Chordata > Amphibia > Anura > Bombinatoridae > Bombina > Bombina bombina. Next base: position 627,600,555 of record NC_069502.1, read on the forward strand.
GTGTAGGATCCCCCCTTAGCCCCCAACCTCCCTGATCCCCCCCAAACAGCTCTCTAACCCTCCCCCTCTATCTTACTTGGAGCCATTTTGGGTACTGGCAGCTGTCTGCCAGTACCCAGTTTCCCCCCAAAAATGCTTTTTTTCCTTTTTCTTTTTTTTTTCTGTAGTGTCATTTCCCCCCAAAGAACAACCCCCCTCCACCTCCCAGATCCCTTAGATTTTTTTTTAAATTATATTTTACCCCACTTTTCTTGAACATTTTTTTCTGTAGTGTAGCCGTTCCCACCCACTTCTACCCCGTGCACGCGCCCACCCCCCAGGCCCCTGGCAATCCCGCCCATGATCCCGCCCCCCCTCCACATCACATGGCCCATCGATGGCCGCCCACCCGCTCCCAGACTGGCTCCCACCCACCAACGATACCGGCCATCGATGTCCGGTGCAGAGAGGGCCACAGAGTGGCTCTCTCTGCATCAGATGGCCAAGGGGGGTTATTGCAGGATGCCTCGATATTGAGGCATCACTGCAATAACCAGAAAGCTGCTGGAAGCGATCAGTATCACTTCCACCGCTTTCCAAGACCAAGGACGTACGCCATATGTCCTCGGTCATTAACTGTATTTTTTTTTGAGGACGTATGGCGTACATCCTTGGTCGTTAAGGGGTTAAATTGTTAAATGGTTCTGATTAGGGAGATCTTTCCTAATGTCTGTTTTCCCTCTATTTCTCTCAAAAATATATTTGTTTACTCAAACTGCACCAAGGAGCACAGCCCCACCATCTCATATTCCTCAAAGCTATTCCAACTCTACCCTTGGCCAATAGGTCTTCTGCCACTAATTGCTTTGGCATCAGCATTTTAAAATTAACATTATGAGAAGTAGGAAACTAACTAAACAAATCTGGTTTAAGTTGTACCTTGCATTAAAGCTTCATGATTTGCATACTTTTAGAATAACACTATAATGTTTGTGGGATATTTCCTTATTAGACCATCCTGGCCAGTTGCCTTCTTATCCCAGCATCAAGTGGAAAGATAAGGAAAAATCCCAGAACTAAAGTTAACGGATTGAAGGAATGAGGTAGTACAAGAACATCAAAAACAATTAACAGCAAGGGTTAATGAGGAGCAAGTCACAGAGCCGAATAGGACACAGAAGTAAGCAAGCAGTTCTATGCCCCCGGGAAACAGAAGGAATAAAGCAAAAGGAATGCTCACCAGGCAGTGCAGGGTTCAGTAACAAACAGGCAGTCCAATCTCAATCTCAGAGTATCAAAAGGGTATAAAAAGGGTTAAGCAGAGATTAGTCAAAAGACAATGCAGGGTTCAGTAAGAAGCAGTCAGTCCAATCTTTCAGAGTATCCAAAGGGTTAAGCAGAGAATGGTCACAAGGCAATGCAGGGTTCAGTAACAAGCAGGCAGTCCAATATAGAATACTAGAAAATAGCTACAGCAGCACCCAGGAGTACACAGGGTAAACCTATACTTGGTTAGTGAAAGTAAGCAAAGGAGGTACTTACATAGGTGCAGATTTTCACCAAGGAGGACACACAGCTGGTATCCGGAGTGGCATTAGCGGTACTTGCGGCATTACCATTAGTGGTACATCACCGCCGTTCACCAACAACAACCCCAAGCGGCCATGGCAATGGATGGAGGAGCGGAGGCGGCATGACACATTTACACCAATAACAATGAAACATAATGTATAGATTTTGCTTTTTCTAAGATTAATCTGTGAAAATAGCTAAGTAAATCAAAATGTCATGGTAAATTCTGGAGCATTATTAAATGTTGATTTTTTTTTTTTAGAGCTAAATTAAATTAAAAGCAAGAGGAATCAATGATCCCCATTCTAATACATCACATGAAAGTATTGGGTCAGTACTATTTTTAAGAAAAAAGTTTAATTTTTTTTAAACAATCCACCATTTAATATTTTTTTACAGATAAATAATTTGGTAAACATTTCTAAAAGATTAGAATACTCCATTGTATGCATTATTGGGTGGCATTGGGCTTCATGTCCTAAACCATTCCTATATTTCTTATCATTTCCCGATGATTATTTGGAGCTGATGGTCGTGCTAATATTCTCTGGTAAAACTACTTTACCATTCACATGTAATGCACTATTCTTACCGCAGTGACTTGATATTGAAAGTGCACCCTGTACTATCAATAGCTGTCCACTTGTAATCTAGGAATCTGTGTACAAGGCTCAAAGTTTAAAAGTGGAATCTGAGATAAATGTATAACTTCTTATGAAACCAGAAAACTCATGTGTAACGTACCCGAATGTGCTGTTACATTAATGTTCATTAAAAATATAAATAAAAAGCTATCACCTAGATTACAAGTTTTGCGTTCGGGTTTTAACGCTGAAAAAATGGTCATTTCAGCATTAAAACAGCCCCCAGCCATTACAAGTCTTGTTGGTATAGCAGTACCGCAAGCCTTTTAGCCTCTAACGCAACGTCAGTACCGCATTAGTAAAAATTACATTTTTTCATGGGACTTCCATAGCGCAGCTGTTTAGCACAATAGAGTGTGGTGCATTTAAGTGAAGACATTTTCTTGCATAACATTTCATGCATAACAACAAAAAAATTGTAATTTCAGCGTTAAAAAGCACCGCAGCCATTACAAGTCTTGTCGGTATAGCTGTACTATAATCCAAAAGAGGGAACAGCACCACAATGATAATGCTTAAGAAATATTTATTGGGACATCATACAAACACACCACGACGTTTCGGTCCTAATAGACCTTAATCATGTGACATAAAACATGACCAAACACCATACATATATACCCCTTGGGGGAGGAGACTTATACCTATCACAGGTGTATATCTAATATATATTAACTTATTCAGATATATGCAAAACATGCTCACTGCTCCATCTAGTGGTGAAGAGAGGTCATCACTTCCAATATTTAGTGACCTAAAAGATGCAAGTACAAAAATTAAAAACAAATATAAGGGTAGTTAACCCATTACAGTTAAATACTGACTCTTAATATGTACAGTGCTTAATTCTGGTGAGAATATAGAGTTTACAAGATTAAATTATAACAAATAACCTTTAAGTTTAAAGATTTTTTACAGAGTGACTCCCCAGTCAATTTCTTTATTCATCCCTATTGGGATAAGAGATTGTAAAGTGTAGATCCAATAAGTTTCCCTACACTTCAACATTCTCTGTCTATCACCCCCCCTTCTTGGTTTTTTTATTTGTTCAATAACTTGGTACCTGAGTTGGGATATGCTATGGCCAGCTTGCAAGAAGTGATTAGAGACAGGGGCATCTTTATTGCCACAATGTATGTTCGATTTGTGTTCATTAATCCTGTCTCTAATCCTTCTTGTAGATTCGCCAATATAGATTTTAGCACATGGACATTTTATAAGGTACACAATATAATCAGAATTGCATGTAAAATAACCTGGAATCCTATATTTCTTGCCATTTAGGGGGTGGACAAAATGGTCCCCTTTTATTACGTTGCCACAATTGCAACACCCTAAACAAGGAAAACAACCAACCTTAGGGGTAGATAAAAATGTTTGGGTGCCTTTTTTCTTCGATCCAACATCTGCTTTAACCAAGACATCCTTAATATTTCTACCTCGCCTATAGGCTGCCATAGGGGCCTCTTGGAATTCCATAATATTGGGGTTTAATTATTTTAAGATAGACCAATGTCTCCTAATGATCTTATTGATTTTGTTACTTAGAGGGTTGAACTGGGAAACAAATATAATCTGTTTGGTATTATTTTTATCTTTCTTATTCCTACCCCTATATTCTCCCTTTAAAATAGAAGTTCTAGGGACCTTACCAATTGCCTTAATTTGTTTTTCCACTAATTGTTTAGGATAACCTCTCTGTAAAAAAAGATTACCCATTTCATCTAATCTAGTCTGTGCTAACTCCTCATCAGACACAATTCTCTTAACTCGAAGGAGTTGACTTTTGGGAAGGCTGTTGATCAAGGGAGGATAGTGAGCACTCTCATATTTTAACAGACTGTTTCTGTCACTATCCTTCCTATAAAGATCAATCAGTAATTTCCCATCTTTTTTATAGACAGTTGTGTCTAGAAAGTCAATTGACTCCTCACTACTTACTAACTTCAATTTTATGTGTCTTGTGGAGATATTTAAGTCAGCTACAAAACTGACCAAGGAGTCCAAGTCGCCCCCCCCATATGCCAAAAATGTCATCTATATATCTAAACCAGCATATCCCATGTTGGATAAATGCCTGATTGGTGTATACAAATTTTTCTTCATAGGTATTCATAAAGACATTGGCATATGTGGGGGCGACATTGGACCCCATGGCAGTACCCTGGCATTGGATGTAAAATGAATCTTGAAACATGAAGAAGTTATTATAAAGTACCATCTGTAGTAATTCTATAAGGAATTCTCCCTGAGAGATATTAAATCTATTACTGTTATAGATAGTTTGTCTCATGGCCCCTATTCCACTTTCATGTGTAATAGACGTGTATAAGGATGTCACGTCTAATGAAAAAATAATGGTTTTGTCACAAGGCAAATCTAGGGATTCTAGTTTTTCTATAAAATCCCCTGTATCCTTAATGTATGAAATTGATTCAGTTATAAAAGGTCTTAGAATTCTATCTAGATATTTAGATACATTGGTCAATATTGAGTTAGTGCTTGCCACAATGGGGCGTCCAGGGGGAGTCTGTCTATTTTTGTGAATCTTAGGCAGTGTGTAAAGGACTGGTACAGAGAATGTCTCAGGAATCAGAAATTTTTGCTCCTTTAGAGTAATCAGTCCATTACACACTGCCCTGTTAGTACAATTCACCAAATCCTTCATGATCATATGTGATGGATCATAATTAAGTAATTTATACACATCTTTATCTTGTAGTTGTTGTTCTATTTCTCTTATATAATATGATCTATCCATCACAACTGTAGCGCCACCCTTATCAGCTAGCTTGCAAATAATAGCTTTGTTAGATTTAAGACTTGATAGGGCTAACTTCTCTTCTCTAGAAAAATTAATTTGAGTATTTCTGTTACACATAGGATATTTGTTATATTTGCACTTTAACATATCAATATCTTTAAGTACTAATTGTATGAAAGTTTCAATGCTATTGTTATATATATTTGGCACAAAAGAACTCTTATTTCTCAGATCTAGTGTATCTAACAATAGATTGGTATTGCCAGATGGTATATTACCCTCATTCCTCTGACTAGCTGTAGTAATATCTTGAGTAGAGAAAAATGCTTTCAATTTTAGATTTTTAAAAAATGCATGTAAGTCACTTTGTAGGGAAAAAAAGTCACATTTTGTTATAGGGCAAAAAGATAGCCCTTTCTGTAATACCTCTCTCACACAGTCTGTTAGTTCGTAACTTGAGATGTTGACCGTTAGGTCCGGCTGTTCTTGGTCCTCGTGGTCCGTTTCGGCTTCTGGGCTTTTGGAGCGGTATCCATTTTGTTTACGGCGATGTTTTCTGCCGCCTCTCCTCCGCTTCCTCCGGAGTCCCCCGACGAGTCGCCCAATGATGATGATAACGGGCTTGCGTTCCCTTCACGCACACAGCGCTGTCTACGCCATCTGTTTGCACCCGGCTTGTTTCCGTTGTCATGGGGATCCTGGTGCTAAAATCTATATTGGCGAATCTACAAGAAGGATTAGAGACAGGATTAATGAACACAAATCGAACATACGTTGTGGCAATAAAGATGCCCCTGTCTCTAATCACTTCTTGCAAGCTGGCCATAGCATAGCCCAACTCAGGTACCATGTTATTGAACAAATAAAAAAACCAAGAAGGGGGGGTGATAGACAGAGAATGTTGAAGTGTAGGGAAACTTATTGGATCTACATTTTACAATCTCTTATCCCAATAGGGATGAATAAAGAAATTGACTGGGGAGTCACTCTGTAAAAAATCTTTAAACTTAAAGGTTATTTGTTATAATTTAATCTTGTAAACTCTATATTCTCACCAGAATTAAGCACTGTACATATTAAGAGTCAGTATTTAACTGTAATGGGTTAACTACCCTTATATTTGTTTTTAATTTTTGTACTTGCATCTTTTAGGTCACTAAATATTGGAAGTGATGACCTCTCTTCACCACTAGATGGAGCAGTGAGCATGTTTTGCATATATCTGAATAAGTTAATATATATTAGATATACACCTGTGATAGGTATAAGTCTCCTCCCCCAAGGGGTATATATGTATGGTGTTTGGTCATGTTTTATGTCACATGATTAAGGTCTATTAGGACCGAAACGTCGTGGTGTGTTTGTATGATGTCCCAATAAATATTTCTTAAGCATTATCATTGTGGTGCTGTTCCCTCTTTTGGATTATTGTTGGATTCGAGGTTTTGGCAGAACCTGAGAACGTGCACACTAACTATTGCAGTACCTATGCTGTGCCCTTTCTATCTCTACTGTGGTATAGCTGTACTGCAAGTCTTTTAGCCTGTAACGCAATGTCAGTCCCGCACTCGTAAAAATTACGTTTTTTCATGGGGACTTCCATAGCGCATCCATTACGAGTTTTGCGGTGAGGCTGAAAAGCTTGCGTTCCAGCCTATACCGAGAAGATCCGTTTCACAATCTGAGAGCAGTAGTTGTGAGTTTTACACTACAAAACTGTTACATAAAACTCATAACTAAAGTTTACAAGGTACACTAACACCCATAAACTACCTAATAACCCTAAACAAAGGCCCTTCCGCATCGCAAACACTATATTAAAGTTATTAACCCCTAATCTGCCGCTCCCGACATCACCGCCACTAATAAAATTGATTAACTCCTATGCCGCCACTCCCCGACATCGCCGCCACTATACTAAAGTTATTTAACCTCTATTCCCCCGCACCCCAACATTGCCCACACTATAATTAAGATATTAACCCCTATTCCGCTGCTCCCCAACCCCGCCACCACTATAATAAACCTATTAACCCCTAAACTGCAAGCCCCCCACAACGAAATATACTAAATTAAACTATTAACCCTAAACCGGAAGCCCCCCACAATGAAATATACTAAATTAAACTATTAACTCCTAAACCGAAAGCCCCCACATCGCAATAAACTAATTTAAACTAGTAACCCCTAAACCTAACGCGACCTAACTTTATATTAAAATTACAATTTCCCTATCTTAAATTAAATTAAAACTTACCTGTCAAATTAAAACAACTAAGTTTAAACTAACAATTAAACTAATATAAGTATTAAACTAAAAATAAACTAACTACCAATTAAAGAAAACTAAAATACACATTAAAAAAATCTTAACACTACTATAAAAATTACAAAATATCTAATTACAAAAAATAAAAATACTACATTACTTTGCCAGTCACTTCATTAACAAAATTGATTCCATCAGACATGAAATCAGCTCTCAACACAATTCCATTCTCTCCCCCCCTCAAATACTCTCACTCAACCACAACCCTCATAACCTGAAACTTAGTTCATTCTCCCCTGTTACTGAGGAAGAAGTTTCAGCACTTATACTGTGCTCTCACCTCACTACCTGTCCCCTTGACCCTATCCCCTCACAGCTGCTCCCCTCTCTCTCTGCTACCCTTACCCCTATACTAACACACATTTTCAACCTCTCCCTCAGCACTGGTACATTTCCCTCATCATTGAAACATGCACTGGTCACACCTATCCTCAAAAAACCTTCCCTTGATCCTACCTCCCCATCCAACTACCGCCCAATTTCCCTCCTCCCTCTTGCTTCAAAGCTTCTCGAAAAACTAGTATATGCACGCCTATCCCATTTCCTTATGTTAAACTCCCTTCTTGACCCGCTGCAATCTGGATTTCGTCCCTATCACTCCACAGAGACAGCTATTGTTAAGGTCACCAATGACCTACTTACAGCTAAATCAAAAGGCCACTTCTCTCTGCTTATCCTCCTTGATCTGTCCGCAGCCTTTGACACTGTCGACCACCCTCTTTTGCTCCAAACCCTCCAATCCTTCGGCATCTGTGACACAGCCCTTTCATGGCTCTCTTCCTACCTGTCAAACCGTACCTTCAGTGTAGCCTTCTCTGGGGCCTCCTCTGCCCCGTCACCCCTTTCTGTCGGAGTACTGCAAGGCTCTGTCCTCGGTCCCCTTCTCTTCTCAATCTATATGTCATCACTAGGTTCCCTTATTAAGTCCCACGGTTTCCAATATCATTTGTATGCTGATGACACCCAAATCTACTTCTCTGCACCAGAACTATCTCCTTCCTTGCTAACCCGTGTCACTAACTGTCTTTCTCACATCTCTTCCTGGATGTCCTCTCACTACCTCAAGCTAAATCTCTCCAAAATTGAGCTCCTCATTTTCCCCCCTTCTTCCAAAATCTCCACCCCCAATATCTCTATAACTGTCGACAACTCCATCATTACCCCTACCCCGCATGCCCGATGTCTCTGGGTCACATTTGACTCAGATCTTTCCTTCACTCCTCACATTCAGTCCTTGGCTACAGCCTGCCACTTCCACCTTAAAAACATCTCTAAAATTAGACACTTCCTTACACAAGACACAACTAAGATTTTAATCCACTCTCTCATTCTTTCCCGCCTTGATTACTGCAACTCTGTCCTCTCTGGTCTCCCCACCTGCCGCCTAGCTCCTTTACAATCCATAATAAATGCCTCTGCCAGACTCATCTTCCTTACATGTCGCTCTTCATCTGCTGCGCCTCTCTGCCAATCCCTTCACTGGCTTCCTCTTGCCTCTAGGATCAAACACAAAACTCTCACTCTTACATACAAAGCCCTCAACTGCACTGCTCCCCCCTACATCTCAGACCTTGTCTCCAGATACTCTCCCTCCCGTCCCCTTCGCTCTGCTCATGACCTCCTACTCTCCTCCTCTCTTGTCACCTCATCACACTCCCGTTTACAGGACTTCTCCAGACTGGCTCCCATCTTATGGAACTCTCTGCCTCGCTCCACAAGACTCTCCTCTAGTTTTAAAAGCTTCAAGTGCTCCCTAAAGACTCTACTGTTCAGGGACGCATACAACCTACGCTAACCTTTCCTAATACCAGTTCCTCTCCTCCACTGCAATCCCCTGAACCCTCTTAGCATGTAAGCTTAAAAGTCCAGCTGTTTGTAGTTCACCTTCTTAAGAGATGACTACAACAGTGCAACTCTTGGCAGGGCCCTCTACCCTATAATTGTTTTGTTGTACTCCCCCTTTGTTTATAGCGCTGCGGAATCTGTTGGCGCTCTACAAATAACCAATAATAATAATAAATACATTACAAAAAATAACAAACACTAAATTACGAAAAATAACAAATGAAATGATCAAAAATAAAAAATATTTACACCTAATCTAATAGCCCTATAAAAATAAAAAAGCCCACCCAAATTAAAAAAAACCTAGCCTACAATAAACTACCAATAGCCCTTAAAAGTGCCTTTTGTAGGGCATTGCCCTAAGTTAAACAGCTCTTTTACCTGTAAAAAACCCACAAAGACCCCCAACATTAAACCCACCACCCAACCAACCCCCCAAAATAAAAAAACCTAACTCTAACAAAAACCTAAGCTACCCATTGCCCTGAACAGAGCATTTGTATGGGCATTGCCCTTAAAAGGGCATTTAGCATCCTTTAAGAAAAGCTCAAACCCTAAACAAAAAAAAAGCACCCAAAAAAAGTTTAAAAAATCCTAACACTAACCCCCGAAGATCCACTTACAGTTCCTTAAGTCTGGACATCCAGGTGGCAAAAGGTCTTCATCGAGGTAGCTCCATCTTCATCCATCATGGGACCGGCATCTTCTTCATCCCTGCGGAGGCGGAGCGGTTGCTGCGAGGAGGCGGAGGTCCAGGAAAGGGTCCAAGGGGGAGGTCCAGGTGGAGGTCCAGGCGGAGGTTCATCGATCCGACGTGGAGGTCCTCTTCATGTGATTGTCTGCCGCACAATGAGGATTGAAATGCAAGGAACCCCTTTTATACTAGGGGTACCATTGCATTCCTATTGGCTGAAAAATTTGAATCAGCCAATAGGAATTAGGGCTGCTAAAATCCTATTGGCTGTTCATATGCCCATACAAATACCCTTTTCAGGGCAATGGGTAGAATAGGTTTTTTAGATATTTTTTCTTTTATTTTGTGTGTTTGGGGGGGTAGGGGTTTATAATGTTAGTGGGTGTTTGATTTTTTTTTAAGAAAAAGAGCTAATATCTTTAGGGCAATGCCCTACAAAAAGACCCTTTTAATGGCTATTGGTAGTTTATTCTAAATTAGGTTTCTTTTATTTTGGGGTGGGTTTTTCTAAAATGGGTATTAGAATAGGAATAATTTTTATTATTTTGGATAAGTTGTTTGTTATTTTGTGTAACTTTTTGTTTTGGGTGGGTTTTTATTTTTAGATTAGGGGTTGGGCATTTCGTGAAAGAGCTGAATGCCCTTTTAAGTGCAGAAAAAAAAATATGAATGTCTATACAAATGCCCTTTTCAGGGCAATGGGTAGATTAGGTTTTACTTTATTTTTATTTTGTGTGTTTGGGGGTGGGGATTTGTATACTGTTAGGGGGTGTTTGTTTTTCTTTTGTAGGAAAAAAACTGTTATCTTTAGGGCAATGCCCTACAAAAGGCCCTACAAAAGGTAGTTTATTATAGATTAGGGTTTTTATTTTGTGGTGGGTTTTTTATTTTTTTAAAAAGGTATTAGAATAGGAATAATTTTGATTATTTTGGATAATTTCGTTTGTTATTTTTTGTAATGGTAGGTTTTTTTATTTTTTGTAATTTTAGTGTTTTTTATTTTTTGTAATAGTAGTTTTTTATTTTTTGTAATGTTAAGTTTTAGTGTAAGGCATCTTAGGTTTAATTTTTATTTCACAGGTAAGTTTGTATTTATTTTAACTAGGTATTTAGTAAATAGTTAATAACTATTTATTAACTACATTACCTAGTTAAAATAAATACAAACTTACCTGTGAAATAAAAATAAAACCTAATATAGCTACAATATAACTATTAGTTATATTGTAGCTAGCTTAGGTTTTATTTCACAGGTAAGTATGTATTTAGTTTTAAATAGGTATAATTTAGTTAATAATTGTAACTTTAATTTAGCTCTATTTTAATTATGTTAGAGTTAGGGGGTGTTAGGTTTAGGGTTAGGGTTACGGTTAGGTTTAGGGGTTAATAGTTTAATTTAGGTTGTTGCGATGTGGTGGGCTGGCGGTTTAGGGGTTAATAGGTTTATTTAGTGGTAGTGATATGGGAGGCCAAAGGTTTAGGGGTTAATCAATGTATTTAGTGGTGGTGATGTCAGGGAGCGGCGGAATAGGGGTTAATAGATTTATTATAGTGTGGGCGATATTGGGGTGTGATGGAATAGGGGTTAATAACTTTAGTATAATGGTGGCGATATCAGGAGCGGCAGATTAGGGGTTAATAAAAAATTTTTTTAAGATGGCACCGATATCCGGAGCGGCAGATTAGGGTTTAATAACATTATGTAGGTGCCGGCGATGCCGGGGGCAGCAGATTAGGGGTGTTTCGACGTGGGGTTTATGTTAGGATGTTAGGTTTAAATGTTACTTTTTTTTTCCCCATAGACATCAATGGGACTGCGTTACGGAGATTTTCATTCCGCAATCACAGGTGTTAGTTTTTTTTCTAACCCGCTTTCCCCAATGATGTCTATGGGGAAAGCGTGCACGAGCACGTCAAAGCAGCGCTTGTATTTTGTGCGATGTGGAGCTCAACGCAACCATATCGAACGAACAAGCTGGCTGTTTTAAAACTTGTGATGACAGCGTTCGTTAAATTCCCTATAGCGCGTATAACTCGTAATCTACCTGTATGTGAGCAGTAAAGATATGCCAAATGAAAGAGGTCAATGCGCATTTTTAAAGCCAGCTAAATAAGAAAAGTTCACAAATACTTTGAAAAGTGTTTACATTTGGATTTGTAATACAGCTGTTGATTATTTGCCGTGCAAGTTTACAAAGATGTTATTTGTCAATGAGACCCTTAAAAAATTAGTGGCCAATGGGTTATTGTGGGTTTTTCAAATGGATTGAAATTGTTTTGACTTTGAAAACCCTACACAACATCATCAAAAACACTTTGCAAGAAATACTAATGGATTGGAATGTATCCCCATATTTTTGCATTTCTTTTAGTTATTGGTGATCTTTTTGTATACCTGGCTCAGGGTTATTAGTAGACTATAATATATTGATAATCTTAACTGTAAATAGCACATATGATTACTACATCATGCATTTATATCAGAATGTTTAAACAAGATATTGCTTTTTCCCAGTAATTCTTTTTTTTGTCAACATAGTGTAAGGGAAGCTAAGCCTCTTTATTTAAACAAATGCTGAGAAAAAAAAGGATAATGGTAAATCGTTTACTTATAATCTAGAAACACATTCATGTGTTGTATTTACGATTTCTAAATTTAACATTGTGGTTCTATTACAGAAAAAAATTGGGATTATAAATATAACAACAATTGAAAAGACTGCTATTTTGCTTTAACTATAACCATATTTACTATGAGTGCATATCACTTAACTTTATTTTACATCAGACACAGTATTACACAAATAGCAAATACACAATAATACATATATTTATTTGCTTTTACACCCTGCATCATGGAAACTTACAGTTTGAATTCTGTTAGGCGGCTATAGAGATGCTTGTGCCAATCAAGCGTTTTTATATCCTTATCCCACCATTAAGCTAATCACGACTAATTAGAAAGAGATGGGCACCAACAGAGTAATTTAAAAGAACATTTTATTGATGAAAGACAATTAGCGACCGTGCTAAAGAGCTGTGTAGGAATGTATATTTTTGTATGTTGTTTTGTTACTGGAACTAGGGTATTTTTTTCAAGGTCTGTCTTTTGTCTGTTAAATAGTTTGGTACAACGTTGAGAGAATAAATACCAAGTGCAACTTAAATATCTGCAACGCCAAAAATATATATTTTCAGCAGCATATACTAGTTTGTTTCCGTCTTTTTTTTAATTTCGTAAGCACATATATCTGAAAATTAAATGTGGATGATGCAAAGCTAAAATGATAGCATCAATTAATACATTGGTATAGGGAATACATCTTGCACACATAATTAATCTTAATGTGAAGTATAATAAATTAAATCCCAGTTAGTGCTGTTATTACAAGCTCAAAGTAAAAATGTTGTGCTCAAGTGAAACCCGACACATGCAAAAAGTTGACCACAGGATATCACACAATAACCCCTTTAACTTCAATGGAGCAGCAAACTTAAAAAAACACCTATACTTGCGCGTTACCCCCATCGCAATAAGCTCCCTACTCTAATGTCCCTTAAATTGCTACATCCCCATACTCTTTAAACCCCACTATACTATGAACCAATATTTGCCACATCCTCTATCCAAACTTCCCTGCTACACTATTATACCCTAATCCACCACATCCCCCATGGCAAACTACCCCGCTACACGATTAACCCCTAAACAGAAAAAAGCCCTACACTACTTAACCTCTAAATTGCCATTACCTCCACCATAATAAACCCTACACTAGTTCACACCCTAAACTGCCATTACCCCACCGTAATAACCTCAACACTACTTAACCATTAAACTGCCATTAAGCCATTTGCAATAACCTTCTACTCTATTAACCCCTAACAGCTAAAACCCCAAGACCCCTAACCTAAGACTCCCTAAGTTACAAAAAAAACACTAAGTAAAAATAAAAAAATAACAAAAATTAAAAACCACTTCCAGTAAAAGCACTATCCAAAAACTAAATAACCCCCCAATAAAAAAAAACTATCTTTAAAAAAACCTAATCTAAAAAACTATCCTAACACCCCCCCCCCCCCCAAAAAAAAAAACAAAACAAAAAAAAAACCTTAGGCTAAGCCCCAAAGTTTTCACTCAGCATCCTGAATCCGGCTCCTTTAGGGGGCAGCTGCAACGGTCCTCTGGTGATGATTCCCTTGCAGCCCTCCTCTGTCATCTTGGGCAGTCCTATTCTGATCTTCCACCTGATCCTTCTTCATGCTGTCATTGCAGCAAACTGAAGATTGAATACAAGTTTCCCCCTTTATATAGGCATGCCCTTGCATACTGATTTTTTAATTAAAATTCTAATCAGGCAATAGAATGAAATAATTTTCAATTGGCTGATTTGAAATTGAATAAAAAAAAATCAGCCAATAGAAATTCAAGGGTATCTCTATATAGGAGGGAACCGTGCATTCAATCTTCAGTGAGCCGCGGTGACAGCATGAAGGATCGGGTACAAGATCAGAAGAGGACTGCCCAAGAGGACCGAGAAGCGCCACCAATAATCAGCCAATAAGATTTCAGTACCTCTCATCCTATTGGCTGATTTTGAAATAGGATAAGAGCTACTGAGATTTTATTGACTGATTTGAACAGCCAATAGGGTTTCAGTAGCTCTAATCCTATTGGCTGTTTTGAAAAATTCAGCCAATAGGAATGCAAGGTACCCCAAATTGATTGCGGTACCATGTATTCAATATTCAGTATCAGATATAAATACATAAATACATATGTACACATATATAGACTTATATATATATATATATATATATATATACATACATATCCATTTTTAGACATGTATATGTATGTATCTCTATGTTAAAGCTAATTGCAGCCTTTTTTTCTAACATCTAAGAGCCCTTATAACTTTTTTTTTTGCAATAATTTGTTTTAATAATTTTTAATAGATGGTGTTATTATGAATGTATATATTATTGAATATAGATAGGGGGCGCCAATTAGAAAATTTCTTAAAAAAAAGGATACGTTGCTGAGTACTGGGAAAAATCTTTGAAAAAAGTGTGTATCTATGTGACAAAATGTTTGTTATAAATCAAAGAAAATGTTTCAATGCTAAAGTGATATTTGTGCTGTATCTGGAACTAGTAAGTGATTCCAGAATAGGATCTGGTGGGATTGATAATAATGGTAGTAGTGTTTGTATAACTTGGTGATGTGATACAATTTAAAACATCAAAGTAAATAATCAAGTGAAAAAAACAGTGATTACTAGTTGAAAACTAATGCAAACCCAAAAATGTCCATCAGTGATACCGGAAATAAAAGTCTTGTAAAAAGTTCAATCAACAAGAAAATCCGTGCGGCGAGGCTGCTTCTCTTGGTGCTGTCGGTGAGTCAGAAATCTAAATGGTGAAGAGAAAAAGAGAGCGCCTCATAGTGCAGATATCTCTAGACAAGTGGAGAATTTAGTATTAACCAAAAGACAGGTACTCACAAGTGGAGTGGCACTTTTCGTTAAAAAAGTGCATACGAGCAGGCTGACATTCTCAGCAGTCAGCGCGCTGACCAAAGCAATAAGGTGCCGGTCTCTCGGTGTCTTGCGATCCAAGGACAAACTTCCAAAGTCTCCTCTGTTGGATGCCGTACTTAGCAAAGTGTTTGTTTATTCCAGTTAGAATCAGAACCTCTTGAACAGCTAACAGTATAAACTGTTATAGGGCTGTAATATACGTCTCTTTGTACAAGAAAACCAAAACTCAGTCCAGGCTGAGTGACTGCAAAAAAAGTGTTTTTATTTTTTGGAGCTGATAACGCGTTTCTCGGCCGTTAGCTCCTGGCCGTTTCATCAGATCAATTTCAATTACATACATTGTTACAATGTATGTAATTGATCTGATGAAACGGCCAGGAGCTAACGGCCGAGAAACGTGTTATCAGCTCCAAAAAATAAAAACACTTTTTTTGCAGTCACTCAGCCTGGACTGAGTTTTGTTTTTCTTGTACAAAGAGACGTATATTACAGCCCTATAACAGTTTATACTGTTAGCTGTTCAAGAGGTTCTGATTCTAACTGGAATAAACAAACACTTTGCTAAGTACGGCATCCAACAGAGGAGACTTTGGAAGTTTGTCCTTGGATCGCAAGACACCGAGAGACCGGCACCTTATTGCTTTGGTCAGCGCGCTGACTGCTGAGAATGTCAGCCTGCTCGTATGCACTTTTTTAACGAAAAGTGCCACTCCACTTGTGAGTACCTGTCTTTTGGTTAATACTAAATTCTCCACTTGTCTAGAGATATCTGCACTATGAGGCGCTCTCTTTTTCTCTTCACCTTATTATGAATGTAACTGTACTTTGTAATGTATTTTTGGTGTGTTTTGCAACACTTTTTTGTTTTGCAAAGCAGTTAACCAGTGCTTTGAATATGCACTAACCCAGCGTGTGTCAACTTTAATTCCATTCTAGTGATTGCGTTTACCTTCAACTTGTAATACGAATGAAAAACCCGCCGTATGCAAACACTCATAATAAACCCTTTTATTGCTTGTGCATCACTGTTAGTGCTCCACTCGTAATCTGTCCCCTTGTAATTACAAGACATTACTGTTGTGCTGCCATAGAATAATATATCAGCCAAGTCTAAACAATTTTAAAGCAAATATAAATCCTTTTACTGCAAATATTTTTAGCCAAACTTTACCCAGAATTTGGCTTATTTGTAGGAGCAAATCTGAGCTTTAATCCACAGACAAAGCTATTCAGTCATAAAGTTAGTATAAAGTACATTGTTTTTCAGTTGTTATTAGTTAAAGCCAATTAGACACAGATATGAAGCAAAGTTAGCCTTGAGAAGTCAGCAGGGTTGATTTCAAAATATATTGCAAAATTGTTTCATTACACATAATCAATCATTGTATAAACACATTTCAAGGAGTTCACTGTTCCTTTAATTGCCATATTATCTAGAAAAAATAGACAAGACAATGTATTATTATTTTAAACTTAATTCCAGATCTGGATGCTTCCCAAGCACAGTTGTATGGCATTTTGGTTACCTCCCTTCACAGGCCAGAGCTGATTTGAAATAACATTTATTTCAAGAAACCAGGGGCAAGATTACAAAAGCGGCGTCGCCCGCAAAAAACGACGTCACCAATTTGTGAATGTGGCGTTCACATATAAAGTGCCGCATACAACTGTGGTGCATATATTTTACACGTCGCTCGCTGATTTTACTCCCATAAACTAACATAGAACCGGCGTCGCAAGTAGCTATCACATATTCAGAATGGAGAAATTTTATTCCATATTTACCTCACCACACATAGGCATGCGCATTAAGCCTTGTGTCCCTGGAAGTCTTAACAAACACCTAATGCATGCGCAATGTCTACCTCTTAACCGCCATCCACCCACTGCAATAACTAAATAAAAGTATTAACCCCTAATTTGCCATTCACACACATTGCAATCTAACTAATAAACAGCTAGATTCCGAGTTTTGAGCGCTATACGAATTTTAACGACCGCCACAAAAGCGGTGTTATTTCACCTCCCTATAGCGCTGCTATTGCAAGTTTACAAAAAGCAGGCTTGTGCAGGCGACATGGTTGCGTTGAACTCCTTACCGCACCCAAATACAAGCGCTGCTTTGACGTGCTCGTGCACGATTTCCTCATAGACATCAATTGGGAGAGCCGGCAAAAAAAAAGCCTAACACCTGCAATTGCAGAAAGAAAAGCTCCATAACGTAGCCCCATTGATGTATATAGGGAAATAAAAAGTTATGTTTAAACCTAACACCCTAACATAAAAACCACATCTAAACACCCCTAATCTGCCGCCCCCGACATCGCCGCCACCTACATAATGTTATGAACCCCTAATCTGCTGCCCTTAAAATTGCAGCCACCTAAATAAAACTTTTAACCCCTAATCTGCTGCTCCCGATATCGCCACCACCTACATACAGTTATTAACCCCTAATCTGCTGCCCCTAACATCGCTGACACCTAAATACACTTATTAACCCATAATCTGCTGCCCTTTACATCACCACCACCTACATTACAGTTATTAACCCCTAATCTGCTGCCCCAACATCGCTGCCCCCTACCTACACTTGTTAACCCCTAATCTGCTGCCACCAATGTCGCCGCCACTATACTAAAGTTATTAACCCCTAAACCTCTGGCCTCCAACATCACTAACACTAAATAAATATATTAACCCCTAAACCTAACCCTAACCCTAACGTAACCCTAAGCATAACCCTGACCGTAACGTAGCCCTAAGCCTAACCCTAACCCTAACACCCCCTAACTTAAATATAATTAAAATAAAGCTAAATAAACCTTACAATTATTACCTAAATAATGATTATTTAAAACTAAATGCAAACTTACCTGTAAAATAAAACTTAAGCTAGCTACAATATAACTTATAGTTATATTGTATTTATCTTAGGTTTTATTTTTATTTCACAGGTAAGTTTGTATTTATTTTAACTAGGTAGACTAGTTAGTAAATAATTATTAACTATTTACTAACCACCTAGTTAAAATAAATACAAAGTTACCTGTAAAATAAAACCTAACCTGCATTACACTAAAACTTAACATTACAATAAAATAAAATAAATTAAATTATTAAAATACAATTTTCTAAATTACAAAAAAAATAAACACTAAATTACAAAAAAATAAAAAACATGATTATCAAAAATAAAAACGAATTACTCCTAATCTAATAGCCTTATCAAAATAAAAATCCCCCCAAAATAAAAAAAACCTTAGCCTGCCCCAAAGAAATCAGCTCTTTTACATTGCAATAAAAATACAAACAACTCCCCAACAATAAAACCCACCACCCAACCAACCAAATCCCCCAAATAAAAACCTATCTAAATAAACCTAAGCTAACCATTGCCCTGAAAAGGGCATTTGGATGGGCATTGCCCTTAAAAGGGCATTTAGCTCTTTTATGAATTGCCCAAAACCTTAACTTAAAAAAAAACACCCCAAAAAAACCTAAAACTAACCCCCGACGATCCACTTACAGTTATCGAAATCTGGACATCCATCCTCCTCCAGCCGGCGAAGTCCTCATCCAAGCAGCAAGAAGTCTTCATCCATGCGGCCTCTTCGATCTTCAACCAGCCGGCGAAGTCCTCATCCAAGCGAAAAGAAGTCATCATCCAGACGGCATCTTCTATCTTCATCCATCCGGCGCGGGGTGGGTCCATCTTCAAGACATCCGGCGCAGAGCATCCTCTTCTTACGGTCGTCGTCGTCAACTGAAGGTTCCCTTTAAGTGACGTCATACAAGATAGCATCCCTTACATTCCTATTGGCTGAAAGATTTCTATCAGTCAATAGGAATTAAAGGGGAAACAATCCTATTGGCTGTTGCAATCATGGGCAATGCCCATTCAAATGCCCCTTAAGGGGCAATGGGTAGCTTAGGTATTTTTAGAGTTAGTTTTTTTATTTTGGGGGGTTGGGTGTGTGGGGGTTTTACTTTTAGGGGGGATTTGTAATTTTTAAAAGTAAAAGAGCTGTAAAACATAGGGCAATGCCCTACGAAAGGCCTTTTTAAGTACTTTTGGTAGTTTAGTGTTAGATTAGGGGATGTTTTTATTTTGGGGTGGCTTTTTTGTTTTTATAGTGGTATTAGATTAGGTTTAATTTTATTTATTTTGGATAATTTGGTTTATTATATTTTGTAATCTTAGATTTTTTTGATTTTTTTGTAATATTAGATTTTCTTTTTTATGTAATCTTAGGTTTCTTTTTTTAATTTTACTGTAATGTTATGTAATGTAATGTTTTTTTATTTTAATTTCAAGTTAGGATTTTTTTTATTTTGGTAATTATTATTTTTAGTGAGATAGTCTTGTTTTATTTTCCTTAATGGTAGTTTATTTGGGGTTAAGTTAGGGGGTGTTAGGTTAGGGGGCCTAGTGATTAGATTGATACTCAATATCATCACTGTGGTCAACAGTGGAGCCATTTACATAAAAAATAGTGACTCCTCAATGTTTTAAATAAATCAGCAAAACTAATCTCACCAATATTGTTTAGTTACAATAGCAGTGTTGCTGGATTTATAAAAGTACATTTTTTTTTTAAATAAGAAAAGCAACAGATTACTTGCAAGATTTGTAGGAGGTGTTGAATTAAGACCTTGCTTTCATGGTGCAGCTCCTATGGCTTTCCCCCCTTTCCTGATCTCTCATCTTCCTTTTCTTCCATATCTCTCACAGTGCCAATGTTCAATCACTTACACAGCACTTAATTTTTCATCTACCTGATTACGAGTAGCATACAAGCGATTGATTATGTCTTCTTCATTTGAGTTGCTTGCACTCAATGAAAAAATAGCTTGAAACAACAATATATATATATATATATATATATATATAAAACACACACATACTGTATGTATATATATATATATATATATTTATATATATATATATATATATATATATATATATATATATATATCAAATTAAATCTTAACAAATGATGTAACAATTAAACATAAGTGAACAAAAACAATTAAAAAAATTGAAAAATTCCAGTCTGTTTCTAGTTAGAGTAGAATAAAAAATGCACACAATACTTGTAACTGCAACTTCACAATAAACTAGTTGCACAAGTATTCATATTTACTATAACATTCTAATTAATATAATCCTCTGGCTGTTTATAGTTAAACAAAAGGAATATCTTGCAGAATTGAACCTATACAGCAACAATCCTTTCCAAGCAAAATCTGTGTACTGCTAGAAAAAAGAATGTTGGAAAACAAATAACAAATGTACAATACAGAAAATTGGAGGAGATTCTCTTTGTGTATCTGGGTTTGTACAACATGTTGGCACTTGTGGAAGCCAAAACAATGGCATAAATCAAGATAGAGTATTTTGTCCTTCCAATTTGTCTTGTACAAAAATATTTTTCAATTTAAATTAAATGGGCTTTAGACTGATACATTAAAAGGACATTAACGGGATACTAAACCCACAATTTTTTTTCTTTCATGATTCAGATAGAGCATGCGATTTTAAGCAACTTTCTATTTTACTCCTTTTATCAATTTGTCTTAGTTCTCTTGGTATCTTTATTTGAAAAAGCAGGAATATAAGCTTAGAAGCCGGCCCATTTTTAGTTCAGCACCTGATTGGTGGCTAAATTTAGCTACCAATTAACAAGCACTACCCACGTGCTGAATTAAATATGGGCCGGCTCTAAGCTTAAATTCCTGCTTTTTCAAATAAAGATACCAAGAGAATGAAGGAAAATTGATAATAGGAGTAAATTAGAAAGTTGCTTAAAATTGCTACTCTATCTGAATCATGAAAGAAAAAATGTGGGTTTAGTAACCCTTTAAACTTTACAAATTTCTCCCATACAAGAAAATGTTAAGTTAAAGCTCTATGTTTTATTTATTTTTAAGCTAACAGGAACTCTGTTCTTTAAATTGCAGTTGAACTGATTGCTTATTGGCTGGTAAATTACTGGTACAAACTGGTAAATTACTGGTAAAAACTAACTATACTAATGGTTGAGAGTGGTAAACATATAAAAGTATAGAAAGGTCAGTTTAAAAAAAAGGAAAATACATTTTCAAATACCCTATTTTTTACATGCAAAATAGAAAACAATATCACCTCAATGTTCCTTTTGGTTCAATGCTTCATTTGAAAAGAAGCCATCCACAAGAAACAAATAATGTGTTCTTCGGTTTAAAGTCTTTAACATATGTTAGGAAGGCCAATATCAATTAGTTTGTATTTTCTTTATCATACATTTCCTGGTTAAGTATCTTTAATGTACAGAAGAAAAATGTAATACAGGGGCCAAATAGACATTTGATTAGTTATTTATACTGATATAAAATGTTGATAGCGTAAAGAGACAGTCTAGTCAAAATTAAACTTTCATAATTTAGATAGGCCATGGAATTTTAATCAACTTTCTAATTTACTGTTGTCATCAAATTTGCTTTGTTCTCTTGTTATTCTTTTTTGAAAGCTAAACCTAGGTAGACTCATATGCTAATTTCTAAGCCCTTGAAGGCCAACTCTTATCTCAGTTTAGATAACATTGTCCTAACTCCTGTGGAGTTAAAGGGCCACTAAACACAGTAGAATAGCAGTAAATTAATAATAAAAGACAATGCAAAAGCACTTAATTTGTGTTTCATATGAGAAGTAGATTTCCTCAAACACATTTCAAAGTTATGTCTATTTCCCCTCTCCCTGTATCATGTGACAGTCATCAGCCAATCACAAAATGCATTTATGTATATTCTGTGAATTTTGCACATGCTCAGTGGGTGTTTATGCCTCAGAAAGTTTGTAAATAAAATGATTGTGCACATTTAGATAATGGAAGCGAATTGGAAAGTTTTTAAAAATTGTGTGCTCTATCTGTAACAGTTTAATTTTGACTTGAGTGCCCTTTAAATATAAGCTAGCACTGATTGGCTAAAATGCAAGTCTGTCAAAAGAACTGAAATAAGGGGGCAGTAGGCAGAGGCTTAGATACAAGGTAATCACAGAGATAAAAAGTATATTATTATAACCATTTTGGCTATGCAAAACTGGGGAATGGGTAGTAAAAGAATTATCCACCTTTTTAAACAATACAAATTCTGGTGTAGGCTGTCTCTCTTTAAGTGATTTGGAGTCTGCAAGACCATTGTATAAACATTTTTGCTTATTATAGTGAGGACTATATCATCCAGGGAAACAGTGGGAAGTAAACCCTATAGATATAGTTGCTGAACACACACTGCTAATAATGTACAGTGTGGGATTTTGAACTTAAAGGGACAGTATACTGTAAAATAGTTTTTCCCTTAATGTGTTTACAATTGCTTTTTTTACCAACTGCAGAGTAAAAAATGTATGAAAATTTGCTTTTTAAGGCTTATTTGTGTATATTAAAGCTCTGAATTTGTGTATATTAAAGCTCTGATTTTGTGTTTTGAAGACACAACCTAATAAAATGGGTTGAGCTTGTAGGTATAATCAGATCTCATTACTTTATCACATTGTGTACATATACCTGCTTCTTCATCTTATATCTGTCCATAAAACAATCACCAGTACTTGGAGAGAACAATGGAAAATCAACATTTTATTACCTTATCTCTGCTATATCTCACTGGGAGTGTAATCTCTTCTGCTGGCTGTGTTTACAAAGCTTATCTATAGCTGGTACGCGCGGCCACAAACTTTCAGAATAGGTGGGGATACCAAATGCTAAATCAACAATTTCAAAAGCCAATATAAGGGTAAAGGAGCTACTTGTAAACAATTTAATACACTCCAGCAGGTAAAGTGGATCATTGGGAACAAATTAAAGGGGAGAAATTTTTTGAGTAAACTGTCCCTTTAATATATGTTTTGTATCTTTGAATGTCAAGTTTAATTGTATTAAATACACCTTGACCATGTATAGTAAATAATAACAGATTGGATAAAATTGATATTCATGAAAGCATTGATTTAATAATTATAATGTATGCCTCCAGAAGGGTACCTCTAGGTTATTCCTGAAACCAGAATGTTAAGTGTGAGGGTTAATCTACAGACTTATTTTTACATTTTTTTCTGCCTCTTCACCTAGTCAGATTCCATATTTTAGCTCAAGGATCTAATTACTCGTGTTCATATAATTAATAATACTTGCATAGTTCTAACACTGTTTTTTCTATACTTATTTCCATGTTTTGTGCTTTTTAAATGTCCATTTTTATTATCTTATTATCTCCTTACAGTGATTTAATGATCCATGGGATTGTAAATAATATGTCATTGTAAATTACACCTGCTGTGCTTTCAAGACTGCCCTTGTGCTAAACCTCTCCTTTATATTTGGAGTAATTACCTTTGTATGAGTAGCAGATACTTAGTGGCACCAGTAAATCC
Source organism: Bombina bombina (assembly GCF_027579735.1). Classification (NCBI taxonomy): domain Eukaryota; kingdom Metazoa; phylum Chordata; class Amphibia; order Anura; family Bombinatoridae; genus Bombina; species Bombina bombina. The sequence continues at coordinate 627,624,341 of NC_069502.1, forward strand.
CAGTTCTTATCTCAAAAGAAATCATCTTGCATTAAAAGAATTTGTATTATGAGACGTTGGAAGAAAAAAAATATTGAATTGCAATTTAAGTCCATTTTATCTTTTTTTTCAATGCATCTTGTTTTATTTGCTTGTGAATTGTTGGAGGCTCATCATTTTCTCACTTCTTAGCAAAAGAATGTTCTATATTTAATTGCTATATTATTCTGTTAGCAATGAACAAGCTACAAAGCAAACACATATACGTTGCTTTGTTTATATAAAAATATAAACAACTATATATAGTCTATATATAAAAGACTCCATCTGTGAGGCACTCTAATTTCATTGATTGATAAATAGAATTGATAAAAATAAGATGTTACAATGCTCATTAAAAAAAATCTAATTTTCAGTTTGACGTATACCATGAAATTGAGTTATGTGTAAAATTATTAACCCAATCTGAACAACTAGGCTGTGATGTGAGTCCACTGCAATGAACTATTAATTTGTACAGTCAAAGAGAACAGTTGACAAACTATTTAAATGGATAATAGAAGTTACACTTATATGTTTCTAATTACTACTAGTGATGTCCCGAACTGTTCGCCCGCGAACGGTTCACAGCGAACATAGCTTGTTCGCGTTTGTGGGCGAACACATGGCGATGTTCGATCCACCCCTATGTGTCATCATTGAGGAAACTTTGACCCTGTATGTCACAGCCGTCTGACACATTAGAGCCAATCAACATCAGACACTCCCTCACAGACCCTCCCAGCTACTCGGAATCCGCCATTTTAGACTCATAACGACCTTGCTTTCTTAATGAGAGGACGTGTTGTGTTTTTGCTCCTGACATTAATAGGAAAAACATAGCTAGGCTAGTGTATTTAGTGTCCACTACAGTCCAGAAGGACTCCACTCATCTCTGCTGCAAGCACAGCACCCCAAAAAGCCCTTTTTAGGGCTATATTTCGTGCCGTTTTTTTTTTTTTTTTTCGTATTTTTTTTATTAGCATTTGCCTGTCTTTCAGCCTGTGTGTTTAAGGCTCACAGCATATGCTGTGATTACTGCCACCACTGATATCTCCCTAACAACATTAGTTTAAATTTAACTAACTAAAAATTTTAATTATTTTGCTAGTGTAATTTTTTTTCATTTTCTATCAGGCCTGTGTCACACAGCATATACTCTGGTTCATTGCTCTGTGCCAGCCACCAGTGTTAATATCCGTTTATAACATTATTTTAAATTTATATTTTTTTATTTAAATAATTTTTCTATTGTAATCTAATTACATTTACTATCAGGCCTGTGTCTGTCAAGCTCACTCAGCATTAATATACCTCATTTTTTTTCAGTCTTTTGGTTAATTGGTCTGTGCCAGGCAGCCACCCACCACTCATATCTTCTTCACCTTAATTTAAATATAAAAAAAAAAAGTTTAAATTTGTTTGATAGTGTAATCTAATATAATTTTCTGTCAGGCCTGTGTGTTTTGCTGACATGCAGAGCCTACTGTGTTTACTTGCTGCCCTCCCTAGTCTATGAGCCACGACTCATATGTGTTTAACCTTTTTTTAATTCCCCCCCCAAAAAAAATAATTTAAATCATTTTTCTAGTGTAATCTAATAGTATTTTCTATCAGGCGTGTGTGTATCTGACTTACAGAGCCTACTGTTTTTAATAGCTGCCCTTCCAAGGCTATCAGCCACGACTCATATGTATGTGCTTAACCTTTTTCTTTAAATTCCCCCAAAAAAGTCTTTAAATCATTATGCTAGTGTAATCTAATTTTATTTTCTATCAGGCCTGTGTCTAACTGTCTATCTGACTTACACAGCATACTGTTGTAAATTGCTGCCCTACGTAGCAGCCAGCCAGTGCGACCACTCATATGTGCATTGCACTTCTTAACATAATTTTAATATTAAAATCTAAAATTTTAAAATATTTTGCTAGTGTAATCTAACTTAATTTTCTATCAGGCCTGTGTTTTTGTCACTTACACAGCATACTGTGTTAAATTGCTGCCCTACCTACCATCCACGACTCATATCTGCCAGCCTGTGTGCCAGGCCCAACTAGCCAATTAGTGGCACCAATCATAATTCTTGTAACAGTATCAAAAAAATTAAAAATCATAATTTTTTGGACTGCAAATATTCAGTCTACTAGTGCCATTGAATTGCAGTTTCCTCCTGCCTGGCAGCCTGTGTGCCAGGCACACACTAGCCAATTAGTGCCACCAATCTAAGTAGTTGTAAAAGTATTGTTAATCTTTAAAATTCCAAATTGATCGCTTGTGATTCCTCAGTTTGCTCGTGCCATTGAATTGAACTTTCCTCCTGCCTGCCAGCGTGTTTTCCAGGCCCAACTAGCCAATTAGTGGAAACAATCATAATTCTTGTAACAGTATATAAAAAAATAAAATTTGGACTGCAAATATTCAGTCTCCTAGTCGGCAGTTGCGCATGCATCCTCAAAGGAATGTTGGATGTGCGTGCAGCCGCCTCGTGGTGACAGACAGCTTCAGGAGCTCCAACTCTCAGCTGTAACATAACAGCTGAGAGCTGGAGCTTCAGGCATCTGCCACATATGGAGCTGGAGCGCGAAGGGGGAGAGAGCAAAAAATAAGGGGGAAGAGAGCAAAAAATAAGGGGGGAGAGAGCAAAAGAGAAGGGGGAGAGAGCAAAAGAGAAGGGGGGAGAGAGCAAAAGAGAAGGGGGAAGAAAGCAAAAGAGAAATCAGTATCTATTTTTCAACTACTAGTTCCAGCACCTAAAGAATGTATATGATTTGTGTTAAATTGCCAAGAACACAACATTTGGACACTGTTATTAGAAACATTTGGACACTCCCATAACCAGTAAATAAAATGCCTAAGTCTATAACCAAGTAAGAAAATGTATTCAGATACCATTTCAACAAATTCACTTCCTTATGTCTCCTTCATGACTATGAATTTTCAGAAAAATAATTAATTTAAAAAGTTGGGTAAACATCACATTATCATTTTAACAATCCCAAGAAGACTGTGTTTTCTATTATCAGCGCAGCAAAGAGGTTTATCTAACAAAGCTGAAACATTTCTACGCTTCGGGGAACTGAGAACTTTGATGTGTTTGTTGATTCCGACATGTCAACATCTTCTGTAGAGTGCTGTGCTGTTGCCTATAGGGTTGGACTTTGTTCTCTGGATGCTTGTTAAATATAGCTACTTAATTTTTCTGAAGCTGACCATATGTGGATTGCTTTCTCTGCAAGGACTTATTAATAAATCAATAATTCTTCAGTGCAGAGTAATGATTTTATTAACACTCATATACTTTCAAGGCAGTAAAGTCTTTAATAATTAGCCTTGCTGGAAGTCTAATAACATGTACTTTGGGTAATGCATTTAATAAAAGCTCCACCCACTAGGAGTTCAACAGCAGGACTACCACATAGGCAAATTAAAGATTAAAGAATAATTGTGCCACAATAACATAATTAGTATGCAGTATAACTATAACTAATATATATATATATATATATATATATATATATATATATATATATATATATATATATAGATGTACCTAGTAACAGCACTGTTTTTTTCTTATATAAAAAAAAGCTCTTATTGAGGTGACATAGATTACAGAAACATAGTCAACAGCTACGTTTCTACATATAACGTAGCTCTTGGCTATTTTTCCTGTACTCTATGTCATCTCAATAAAGGAACTTTATATATAAGGAAAAAAACTTTGATGTTACTGGATTGATTTCTGGCATATCTTTATGGAAAGAGCTGCAGGACTAAAAAAAGTAACGTGCACCTCTCTTTAAAGAGAATTGTAGCAATAAAGCAAGTGTTGTGATAACCATTACAGTATATATGTATATATACAGTATATATGTATATATACAGTATATATATATATATATAGATATATATATATACAGCAGGTATTGGCAGGTGCACTCTCACTACACTTTAGTTCCAAATGCCAGGGTGCTAGAATATATGGAGTAGAATATGGAAATCAGGATACAGCACTCACTGGTCTTGACAATACTGGATTTATTCAGTGAAGTTTCAGGGAATACACCCCCTTCATCAGACCCGGTCTGATGAAGGGTGTATTCCCTGAAACGTCACCTGAATAAATCAGTATTGTCAAGACCAGTGAGTGCTGTCTCCTGATTTCCATATATATATATATATATATATATATATATATATATATATATATATATATATATATGTATATCATTACTTAGTATACATTATTAGTATATATTGTATCATACTGTTTCTGCATAAGGGGCGTACTTACTATGTTGAAGCTGTAACAATTAAGATGTTCATGTTGTAGCTAATAACTTACAAAATCCTTTCTTAACTAAATTATACATGTGTTTTGTTGATACTATAATTATCATGGGACTTGGTACATTTTTATTATTGAATCATTAGTGAGACTGGTGTGAGGCTCTGATTATATTAAAATGCTCATTTAATATTATTTTCAGTCAGAAAATAATAGAGTGAATGTATTGGATGTGAACTTTAAATGATAACATTTTGCATTTTGTATAATAATGGCCTTGTGATTGATTACATGTAAAAGCATTAATACAAGTATGAAACCCTTTATCTAAACTGCATGGGACTGGGAAAGGTTTGGATTTTTGAATAGTTGAGATTTTACAATATTTGTATATTTGCATCTTTAAAATGGGACAGTTTGAAGAGGGGACGGGACCAAGTGTTATCAACAATACTGTGTAATTTAGACAAAATTTACATGTCATAATACATAATAAATGCAACCTAAATGTAGTTCTATATTGTTTTTAATACTTTTGTATACATAGTACCCTCAGAAAGATAGTAAAGTACTGTGATCAGAAAGGGAATATTTAATGTTTTAAATACATACTGTATAGACTATTATTTTCATTTTAGAGCACAAAAAACAAGACCAAGACAGAGCCAAAGAAAATTGTGACTTACAGGTGGTGAAAAATAGTCATTTAAATTTTTTTAATTTTAATTAAAAGGTTTGGATTTCAGAATAAATATGATATGAAAAATGCATTTAGGGAGTTGATAGCCGATAGAAGGACAGAAGTGGCACTATAAATTTTTTACTCGTGTGCTAACACCGCTAAAAGTTAGACACCTTGCCGTAAACTATATACCTTTTAACCTTTATAAAATTTTTTTTAATTATTTTACCAATATTTTTAATATGTTTGGTGCACATTTTTTTTTTATCCCTTATACTTTACGAGAGGTCTTCACTTGTGCTAACTCGATGATAAGTAGTAATATCATTATGTGAATAGAGACCCTGTCAATCTGCAACTATTCACTGCACTCTGGTGTTTTTTACTCTCCTGTAACTCTCTTCTGGTACGTGAATAGAGACCCTGTCAATCTGCAACTATTCACTGCACTCTGGTGTTTTTTACTCTCCTGTAACTCTCTTCTGGTACGTGAATATAGACCCTGTCAATCTGCAACTATTCACTGCACTCTGGTGTTTTTTTACTCTCCTGTAACTCTCTTCTGGTACGTGAATAGAGACCCTGTCAATCTGCAACTATTCACTGCACTCTGGTGTTTTTTACTCTCCTGTAACTCTCTTCTGGTACATGAATATTTACATAGTGCAAATTATTTTAGTTTGTTAATTTAGTCCTACATCTGTTGTACTGTTATCCAATGTCTTATTTCTAATGTTCATTTAATTGCCATGTGATGTTCAATCCTACAATGTATAGCTGTCTTATTCCATAGTTTTAACCTCCCCAAACATTTTATTGTCTGTTTACTTAACATTTCACCCTGAGCAGACCAGAATCTAACTTTCCAATTGGCCTTTCCAATTGTCTTTGATTAGCAATCAAATAAATTTAGTGGACTCAACTGACTGCCCTCCCTGCATATATTTCACACCAGTCTGGCCTGTGCATTGCACTGGCCTGTGCATTGCTATAACAACATATGTTCACATTTTTAAAGTGAACATTTTATAAGTGAGGCACTAGCAATAGAATTATACAAGAATTGAACACGTATTGGGCAAGGGGCAAGTATAAGGCAGGTACTTTTGTAATATTATGTTTGATATACCTTACTGTTTTCTTATGTAATTGCAACTGTAATACTGTGCCTTATGTGTTTAACTGGTTCTTTCTTTTGTAAAAATGCTTAATATCTTATTCCTTTTTGCTGCCTTCTGTCTCTATAACAAACTACATTATTCAATTACTCCTTCTCCCTCTCCACCTGCACTGTTCAATAGCCCATCTCTCTTAAACTCACCTTACTTTTGTACTCATGAACTTTACCTATTACTAAACACTCTCTCTCCCCCTGCACCTTGTCTCAAAAGCCGTCTCACTACTGCAAAATCTGTATCTCATCTCATGTCACTCTCCCTCTTGCTTTTACTAACTGCATGGTGACATCTCCCCTAATCCTGGTCCCCCAACAACTGCCTAGCCCCCCATGCAATCCATGTATACTGTCCCACAGACTCAAAAAACAAAACTCTGACAACCTTACTCACACTTCCTCTTGCTTCAAATCCACTTCCCCTTTCACTTGTGCACTTTGGAACTCTCGCTCTGTTTGCAACAAACTCACTTCTATACATGACATCTTTATCTCCCACTCCCTAAACCTTCTGGCCCTAACAGAAACCTGGCTCTCTCCCCTAGACACAGTATCTACTGCTGCTTTGTCACATGGGGGTCTCCACTTCAGCCACACTCCTAGGTCTGGTAATAGACAAGGAGGTGGTGTAGGTATTTTACTTTCCTCTCGTTGCACCTTTCAACAAATACATCCCATCTCTTCCCTCACATTTTCCATTGAAACCCACATGATTCGCTTATTCTCTCCTTATTCTCTCATCTTTCTATACTTGTTGCAGTCATATACCATCCTCCTGGCTCCTCAACTCAATTTCTAGATCACTTGGCTGCCTGGCTATCTTATTTCCTTTCCTCAGACCCCCCTTCCCTCATTCTTGGTGACTTCAACATCCCTCTTGACAATCCCACTGCCTCCTCTGCAAAACAACTTCTGCAACTCACTTCCTCTTTCGGTTTGTCACAATGGACTGATTCTACCACTCACAAAGATGGTCACTCCCTTGACCTGATCTTTAGCTATCTATGCACCCTCTCAAACTTCACAAACTCCCCCTTTCCTCTTTCTGACCACCATCTCCTTACTTGCAACATATCATCCCTCCCTACAACTCTCCCCTCCTTCTGCTCCTCACACCAAACTTGCACAGAAGCATTACGTCATTAGATCAACAACAGCTTTCTAATTCCCTCAAACCTCTCCTCGCATCCTTCTCCTCCTTTTCATGCCCTGACCAATTCTATCTGCCACTATAATTCCACCTCTACATCTGTCCTTGACAATCTCGCCCCTCTTACCATTAACTCGGACAATCAAACACTCATCCTCAGCCCTGGCATACTCCTTCTGACACGATACCTACGCAGATGTTCCCGTACTGCTGAGCAGCACTGGAGAAATCTAGGAGTTCAGCTGATTTTCAACATTACAAATTTATCTTGAACTCCTTCTACTCTGCCCCTTAATTTCCATAAGCAACACTATTTCTCTACTCTTAATCTCGATCTTTCTTCAAACCCAAAACGTTTGTTCTCCAATTTCAATACTCTTCTTCGCCCTCCCCCACCTCCTATTACAATTTCTCTGTCAGCTCAAGACTTTGCAAACCACTTCAATAACAAAATCGACTCCATCAGAAGTGAAATCAGCTCTCAACATAATTCCATTCTCTCACCCCCCCAAACGCTCTCAATCAACCACAACCCACATAACCTTAAACTTAGCTCATTCTCCCCTGTTACTGAGGAAGAAGTTTCAGCACTTATACTGCGCTCTCACCTCACTACCTGTCCCCTTGACCCTATCCCCTCACAGCTACTCCCCTCCCTCTCTGCCACCCTTACCCCTATACTCACACACACTTTCAACCTCTCCCTCAGCTCCGGTATATTTCCCTCATCTCTGAAACATGCACTGGTCACACCTATCCTCAAAAAACCTTCCCTTGATCCTACCTCCCCATCCAACTACCGCCCTATTTCCCTCCTCCCTCTTGCATCAAAGCTTCTCGAAAAACTAGCTTATGCACGCCTATCCCATTTCCTTACAATAAACTCCCTCCTTGACCCATTGCAATCTGGATTTTGTCCCAATCACTCCACAGAGACAGCAATTGTTAAGGTTACCAGCGACCTACTTACAGCAAAATCAAAAGGCCACTTCTCTCTGCTTGTCCTCCTTGATCTGTCCGCAGCCTTTGACACTGTTGACCACCCTCTCTTGCTCCAAACCCTCCAATCCGTCAGCATATGTGACATAGCCCTCTTGTGGCTCTCTTCCTACCTGTCAAACCGTACCTTTAGTGTAGCCTTCTCTGGAGCCTCCTCTGCCCCGTCACCACTTTCTGTCAGATTACCGCAAGGCTCTGTCCTCTGTCCCCTTCTCTTCTCAATCTACACGTCATCACTAGGTTCCCTAATAAAGTCCCACGGTTTACAATATCATTTGTATGCCAATGACACCCAAATCTACTTCTCTGCACCAGACCTTTCTCCTTCCTTGCTAACCCCTGTCACTAACTGTCTTTCTCACATCTCCAACTGGATGTCCTCTCACTACCTCAAGCTAAATCTCTCCAAAACTGAGCTCCTTATCTTCCCCCCTTCTTCTAAACTCTCCACCCCCAATCTCTCTATAACTGTCAACAACTCCATAATTACCCCTACCCCACATGCCCGATGTCTCGGGGTCACATTTGACTCAGATCTTTCTTTCACTCCTCACATTCAGTCATTGGCTAAAGCCTGCCGCTTCGAAGTTCCAACTTAAAAAGTCTCTAAAATGAGACACTTCCTTACACAAGACACAACTAAGATTTTAATCCACTCTCTCATTCTCTCCCGCCTCGATTACTGCAACTCTGTCCTCTCTGGTCTCCCCACCTACCGCCTAGCTCCTTTACAATTACAATCCATAATGAATGCCTCTGCCAGACTCATCTTCCTTACACGTCGCTCTTCATCTGCTGCACCTCTCTGCCAATCTCTTCACTGGCTTCCTCTTGCCTTTAGGATAAAACACAAAATTCTCATTCTGACATACAAAGCCCTCAACTGCACTGCTCCCCCCTATAGATCAGACCTTGTCTCCAGATACTCTCCCTCCCGTCCCCTTTGCTCTGCTCACGACCTCCTACTCTCCTCCTCTCTTGTCACCTTATCCCACTCCTGTTTACAGGACTTCTCCAGACTGGCTCCCATCTTGTGGAACTCTCTGCCTCGCTCCACAAGACTCTCTTCTAGTTTTAAAAGCTTCAAGTGCTCCCTAAAGATTCTACTGTTCAGGGATGCATACAACCTACTCTAACTTTTCTTTATACCAGTTCCTCTCCTCCATTGCTATCCCCTGAACCCTCTTAGCATGTAAGCCTAAGAGTCCAGCTGTTTGTTGATCACCTTCTCAAGAGCTGACTACAACAGTGCAACTCTTGGCAGGGCCCTCTACCCATCTGATCCCTATAATTGTTTTGTTGTACTCCGCCTTTGTTAATAGCGCTGCGGAATCTGTTGGCGCTCTACAAATAACCGATAATAATAATAATATTACTACTTTGCAACATCCCTAAAAAAACAAATTAAAATATGTTGAGTGATATATTAAATCTACTGAAATAGCAACCGTAATATCATAGATTAAGTCACTGGAATTTTTAAATACACAGTAATCACCTTGTAATTACAATTGTTTTCTGCAATTTTCCAATAGATTTTCATATCAGCAGAGTCTGAATGTTATTAGAACAGACTAACACCTTGTTTGCTGTGATAGTTTTTCAAAGGTCAAACTCGAACCACCATTTTCTTTACTTTGAGGAGCTAATCAAGATTTGAGTCTGCAATAACAGGGCATCTCTATGATAAGATAACAATCCATACATTAGGGAGAAATGAGTGGCAATGTTAGACTTGTTAAACTTGCAGTGTGTTATTTCTGTTGTAATTAAGGACTAGAAAATCTAAATTTCTCAGCCTGAAATTACAGGAAAAAGAGGCAAAATAAATAATGAAAGTATATTCAGTGATCTTAATAATGACATAATAGCTGGGGTAATAAGTTATATGTTTTGATTTTGTTATCAATATAAATCGTTTGACTATGCGGAAATGTATTCTATCTATTCAGCAAATGCATATCATTATAGTTACCCCATCTCCCATTAAATTGCTGCAAAAGATAGGATGGATATTTGCATATGACATCAAAGTTTAATGTCCACTAAACTGTTTCTCAATCGCGGTCCTCTAGTATCCCCTAGAGGCCAGGTTTTCATTATAGCTGAACTAGAGCACAGGTGTCACCATGGTTACTAACCTGCTCTCACCCATCAGCTGATTATTTCACCTGTGCTCTAGTTCAGCTATAATGAAAACCTAGCCTCAGTCTAGGGGTACTTGAGGACCGCGGTTGAGAAACACTGCCCAAAAACCATAGTGAAAGTATTTGATTAATGTTGAGTATGTCACACTGCTAAATGTAATCAGTATTAATTTCTTCTTGTATTCCCATAATTACCACACAATGAGTTGAGCTAGGCTAGGAGTTTTGTAGTGTAAGTATATATCTTAAATTGGAAATAAATAAATTATTAGCCATAAACTCTGGGGGTGAATAGGAAAAAGTAATATTAAACTGGTGGCCAGAACTTCCTTAAAGTGGTTTCAACTGCTAACTATTCTAAGGTTCTTCCACCTGTGCCTGTACCTATCTTCAGATCTGTTCTCCTATTTAACCCTTTACACAAGATGGCTAGTGAAGCACCACATTCTCATACCATCTCGGAGTTCACATATTCTTGTACCTTGTGAAGGAAGAAGTGAACATTCAAAACTCAGTAATGTTGACAAACTTTTTTACAGCTGGATCATGAGCTTTAGGTTAGTGCACACAATACAGAGTGGCAGATTTAAATGTTTGCACTTTTAATACACGGTTTAAAGCTTAAAAGCTCCATTACATATTTACAAAAGGCACGTGAATAATGTAAAGTAATTCAGCCCCACACTGTATCATTCACCCTAATTTTAAGTGAACATTACAACTGTCAAAAGCAGAATACTTCCACAGGTCTTTGAATACACACTGCTTTTGTGACAGGGTGCAAGAATATGTAAGCTCCAATATGGTGGTACCCAGTGTGAAACCTTTCATGATTCAGATAGGGCATGTAATTTTAAACAACTTTCCAATTTACTTTTATCACCAATTTTGCTTTGTTCTCTTTGTATTCTTAGTTAAAAGCTAAACCTAGGAATGTTCATATTATAATTTCTAAGCCCTTGAAGGCCGCCTCTTATCACATGCTTTTTTATTTGCTTTTCACAACAGGGGAGAGCTAGTTCATGTACACCATATAGATAACATTGTGATCACGCCCGTGTGTTGTGGCAGACACTGCACTAATTGGCTAAAATGCAAGTCAATAGATAATAAATAAAATGTCATGTGATCAGGTGGCTATTAGAAGATTCTTAGATACAAGTTAATCACAGAGGTAAAATGTATATTTATATAACAGTGTTGGTTATGCAAAACTGGGGAATTGGAAATAAAGGGATTATCTATCTTTTAAAACAACACAAATTATGGTGTTGACTGTCCCTTTAAATTAAAAGAACGGCTTTGAACAGAGCTGCAGACACAGGAGGAATACAATAGCATAATGAGCAGCAATCATGGCATTGTAGTTGTTCTCAGCAGTCATTTGTGGTAGAAATTAGCACACAAAAAAATAATATTTTTGCACAAGTCTAAACAATTACATTTCTGTCAGTTAGCCAGGTATCAGTGATTCATAATTTGCTTTTTTTTTTTTTAAGCAAAAAATAATATACAATAACATTTTATAACAGGAAGAAAATCTTTATATTTTACCTTGTATTATTAATATAATCTTTTATCCTTCCATTCCATTAATAGAATTCACTATATGAGTAATATCTGTTTCATAACATACACTGATTGTGTTAATATTTTATGCCTTAATATAATAATGTCATCACAGATAAAGGTCTCCATTATATCATATAGAATATGTATCAAATTTAATATAAATTTCCTGAGAAGGAATTCAGAAGAGCAGTTAACAGCCGCCACTTACCTTTTCTATTAAAATGTCATAAACGTCTTTGAATTTTCATCAGCTATTAATTTTAATGTTCTTAGAGACAGAAAATAAAATATGCATGTACTATATTTAATGAGAGGAATAACATTCTGTCAAAATTCTACCTATTACTTGAACATTTTTATGCTAGATTCACTTTGTGGAACATATAGACTAAATTGCTAGCTAATGTATTTCTTGTTAACTAAATGAACAATAGGACATAAAATTACAAAGAGCAATACTAATATACACAGTCCAAAAGAATACTAATACTGTTTAGCCCTATCATTGCATTCTATATCACATTATACTTTAACTATAACAGAAAATTGTATTTTTCTCCTTCACAAGCCTAATGTGAAAAAAGTAGCTTAATTTCATACAGTTGACACAAACTCCTGAGGCATAAGTGTTTATGACAGCTCACAGCTGGTGATTTTAAATGTATACAGGAACTGAGGAATTACAGAATTAGGAAGAATATCTACTTTGATGATCAAATATGGATAGAATGTATTATAATGGGTACATCTAATAGGTACATTATCTGCTGCTCTGTATATCAATTACTTCAAAACCACAAAAAGGTAACATGAAACAACACAACAGTGTTATATCCTTATTACATTCTTGTTCGGTTTGCTTCTTTACTGCAAAGCTCTTACAAATAAACCAAATATGCAACCCTGGCTTCTCAAATATATTAACAGCTTTTTTTTATAAACTATAATATTAAAAATCACCTTTTAATAAAAAAATTTTTTTGCTTTAGATGTTTAATCTCTGTTGTTTATATATGCATTCTCTATCTTTTCAGATACAAAGCTATTGTCAATCCAATGGATATCCAGACATCAAGTGCTGTTCTCTGGACTTGTTTAAAAGCTGCAGCCATATGGATCATTTCCATGCTTTTGGCAGTCCCTGAAGCAGTGTTTTCTGAAGTGGCACACATCAATGGAACAGACAATGTCAGCTTCATAGCATGTATTCCATACCCACAAAATGAGGAGATACACCCAAAGATTCATTCTGTCCTAATTTTCTTGGTCTATTATCTCATCCCACTTACCATTATTAGTGTTTACTACTACCACATTGCAAGAACTTTAGTTAAGAGTGCACACAACATTCCTGGAGAGTACAGCGAGCATTCTAAGAGACAGGTGAGCAATTGCAGCTTCTTAATGTACTACAACAGAGCTTGACAAATCTTGGAGACAGGTTGCCATGGCTACTACAGCTTTACCTCTAGCTGATAACTCTGTATTGTTATGTGTATATTTGTATGCAAATGTCTTTGTCTGGCAATTAAAATGTTGTTCCTGGACCATATGTTGGCCATTATATTTAAAAATATCACATGGAAGTTTTCTTGATCTCTTTAGTAGGCTAAATGGATCATCCATTTACAGTGACAACGTCTGTGGAAAGGGTTTTGAACTCATCTTCATTATTCCATATGTGAGCAAATACATTTGCATTTACATAGGGGAAGGTAGACATCTATATTTGCAGTCTTAATCATGATTTTGTTCCTTTTTCTTTAAACATTTTTAACCTTTTCTTATATATTTCATGATACCTATAAAATTTGCTAACTGTTTAAAAATGATGCACCATGGGCCAGATTACAAGTTGCGGGCTATTAATCGTATAGTTTGCTAGAAGTAATGTTTTGCACTTGTCAGGCATGTCATGAAGGACTCATGATTTTCTTAGATAAACCAGAGCTCTATCATAAGTAGTTTGTAAGCTTCATTGGAAATACTTTATTGTCTATGGCCAGTTTATTGTCCCCAACCTGTCAACCCAGAGAGTGGTAGAAACACAATGTCTCTATCCAGGCACTGGCCTGAGGTCAATTAGGCGTTATTGTTGGATCAAATTAGAATACGATTTCATGAATATTAGGCCTTTCAGACACCTCTTCTGCTGGACATGCCATTTTTGATATCAAAATAATCCTCATGACATCATAGGGGGTTTGCCTATCTGTATATTTAAATTAGATATACATAACATAAATTATAAAGTGTTCTATAATATATCAGCTAAGGATTCAGAGCTTTATGAAATGTCATAAAAGAGAGTGGTGAGTACTTCCCTGGCCCACACTCGAAGGAGGTTTGGTCAAGAAATTTAATATCAGAGTTAAATTTATATAACTTTGATTTCAACAATATAACTTTGTTATTTTACAAGGGGATAACAGTGTATCTGACCATTTCCTAATTCCATTTATCTGGAGACAGACTTTGGGTAAAGTTAAAGGATTCGGTTATTTCTCCTTTTTATTTTAAAAATTGCTTTGTGTAAATTGTTTCTGAACTGTCTTTTTATATAGATGCACAGCGAGCCCTTTTTGCTCAAAATAAAAGTTCCTTTATTAAATTTTGCCTTTCTCTAATATATAAACCACATTACTGAAAGAGACTGGTAAAATTAGTACTTTGTTTTTCTTTTGCCTAATGTTTGGTAAATTGTATTTTTGGATTTTAATTTGTTAGTCTTGGTTTTCCTTAAGATTTTCCATAAAAACTTTAAGTGGTAGCAGCTTAGAGATAGTTTAGTTTGGGTAGCATTAAAGGGGAGTTTTACATTTCTATGTTCTTAACATAGAAGATTTTAGAATTTTTCTTATTAAATATATTTTTCTGTATAAATGTAATAATGTTAATGTAAAATAGATATCTATAGCTATATACAGTATCTATTGTAATATTTATACAGATTTAGGCTTATACAGATGTGTTGAGAAATATGTATTTACACTAAAAAATAGATTGTTCTGTAAGTGAAGAACATTAGAATGTGAAATATTAATAACTCCTGTCGAGTTAGCACGCAAGTGATAGGTGTTAGTTTTTTTTTCTTCTGCACTCTCCATTGACTTATATGGGGAGAATACGTTATCGCATTCACAATATTGCGAAGTCCTTTGGTTAGTGTGCATCGGGGTTCACTCGTGTGCAAACTTTTTATTTTCAAGTTGTAATACTCGCTGTGATGACCAGGGTTAACCAATAAATTTTATTGTAAATACATATTTCTCTATACATCTATATAAACCTATACATGTATAACTATTACTATAGATATATAGGTATAGATATATATTTTACATTAACATTATTACATCATACAGAAATACATATTTAATAATAAAAATTCTAAAATCTTCTATGTTAAGAACATAGGAATGTAAAATATGCGTATCGCGCTTTGCGTTTTGCACTTTAGGTCTAACGTGGTGTCAGGTTAGTGCACATTAAGAATTGCTAATGAATTGAAATATTACATTTAAAATGTTTAAAAATATTAATAATTGTTAAACATTTTTTACACATGCCGTAAATATATAAATTCTATTTTGAATTCTTTACAGTATGTATAATACTTTTTAATAATTATTATTAATATTTTTTAATATTTTATATGTAATATTCAATAACATGCATTGAGGTTAGCAATTCTTCCTGTGATCTGATAATGTTAATGTAAAATAGATATCTATACCTATATATCTATATGAATAGATATACAGGTAGAGGTTATATATAGCCCTTTGCAGTCAAACAATTATCAAATACCATATATATCTTTTAACCTTTAACCTTTCTTTAAATATTTTTATGAATTAATTTTTATCAGACAGTGTTTATTATGAGTGTAACTTTAATTTACAATGGATTTATGTTGTGTTTAGTGCAACCTTTTTTTTTTTCATAAATAATTTTTATTGAGGTAAAATTCACAGAGCAATGTTACATGTGACATGTTCAACAAGTGTATGAAAACAACAGCAAGGTAACAGACAACCTTCCGGGTTAGACACAATACATGCAATGGTTGGGAATCAATACAATATATGGTCAACCCATGAAGGTATAAAACTCAGATAAAGGATTTTTAACAATTTATTTATTAACAGCTATTAGTGGAGTAAATATTATAAGGGAGTTGTATTGCAGAGACTAAGTCAATGCGCTTGTTAAATTCCGCTTGCGTACCTAGGGGTTAACAAAAGTCTGTTTAACAATCTTCCATCAGGGAGTCCCTTAGGAGAACCGGGATGGTGGGGAAGAGGGGGGAGGGGAAAAAAATATGACCTGCCAGTCTCAGGGAGTGGGGGAATAGTACAGTCCCCTCCCAACTGGTACGGTCAACAGTTGGTATTGGCTACTTTCCTCTTACATGGAGTGGATCTTGCCTTCCCCCAGTGAATCCCAGGGCCCCCAGATCAGAGCATACAAGGCTATTTGTTGGCGGGAGCTATATACATAACTCTCCATAGACCGAAAATAAGAAATAAGTTGGATCAAGGCCTGCCGTTTGGGGGGGTTAGGTTTCTTCCAATTTCGAGCATTAGTAGTTTTGCAGCCATCGTGATCGTTATCAGGAGAGCGTGTCTGGGCGCAAAGAGGGTAGTGCATACTTTTAATGCACTACCCTTTATACAAGCTTTTCAGTTGTGCTAAGCCAACCGAGCCGTAAAATGTGATTACGCTCTTGTGATCGCATTTACTTTAAACTTGTGATCCGTGCACTATTTCCGCCGCAAGTAAAAGCCCGATATTGCTCTTGTACAACAGTTAGCACACCACTTGTAATTTAGCCCAATATCAGGTTATCAATTTTTTACTTGTTTATGTTTATACTCATGTGCTTGTTTTGCTATAGATATTTAAGATAAATGCTAAAGTGAATCATTTACATTCAAATGGGAAACTTTCCAAATCATTTTCTCATATCTTTTTTAAATTGCATAATAAAAATGTGGAAGTACATTATTCATTTTCCCAGATGGCATGCAAAGAGATGTTAAAAGATATAAGATCAACATAAAATATATTTCATTTCATTGAAATTAAAATACACATTGCTCCTCTTGCATTTTCAACTGAAAGACAAATAAGATATCACCAAATAAATTGCAAAATAAAGATTTTTTTTATCATACGAGATGCACAAAAAGGGTCAGTTTTTACCACATGCTGTTTTTTATATATATAAAAACCTTACGGCTAGATTTTGAGTTGGGCGGTAGCCGTCAAAACCAGCGTTAGAGGCTCCTAATGCTGGTTTTTACCGCCCTCTGGTATTTGGAGTCAGTCAGTGAAGGGTCTAACGCTCACTTTGCAGCCGTGACTTTTCCATACCGCAGATCCCCCTACGCCATTTGCGTATCCTATCTTTTCAATGGGATCTTTCTAACGCCGGTATTTAGAGTCGTGGCTGAAGTGAGTGTTAGAAATCTAACGACAAAACTCCAGCCGCAGAAAAAAAACAGTAGTTAAGAGCTTTCTGGGCTAACGCCGGTTCATAAAGCTCTTAACTACTGTGTTCTAAAGTACACTAACACCCATAACTACCTATGTTACCCCTAAACCGAGGCCCCCCCCACACCGCCGCCACTCTATTAATTTTTTTAACCCCTAATCTGACGCTCCGTACACCGCCGCCAGCTACATTATCCCTATGTACCCCTAATCTGCTGCCCCTAACATCGCCGACACCTACATAATATTTATTAACCCCTAATCTGCCCCCCCAACGTCGCCGCTACCCTTACCTACACTTATTAACCCCTAATCTGCCGACCGAACCGCAACCGCTACTATCATAAATGTATTAACCCCTAATCCGCCTCACTCCTGCCTCAATAACCCTATAATAAATAGTATTAACCCCTAATCTGCCCTCCCTAACATCGCCGACACCTAACTTCAAAACATTAACCCCTAATCTGCCGACCGGGAGCTCACCGCTA
The DNA here is from genome assembly GCF_027579735.1 of Bombina bombina. Taxonomy (NCBI): domain Eukaryota; kingdom Metazoa; phylum Chordata; class Amphibia; order Anura; family Bombinatoridae; genus Bombina; species Bombina bombina. The sequence continues at coordinate 627,642,361 of NC_069502.1, forward strand.
TTCCTAATATATTTTTTAACCCCCTAAAGCTAAGTCTAACCCTAACACTAACACCCCCCTAAGTTAAATATAATTTTTATCTAATGAAATAAATTAACTATTATTAAATAAATTATCCTATTTAAAACTAAATACTTACCTGTAAAATAAACCCTAATATAGCTACAATATAAATTATAATAAATTAACTATTATTAAATAAATTAATCCTATTTAAAACTAAATACTTACCTGTAAAATAAACCCTAAGATAGCTGCAATGTAATTAATAATTAGGTACAATAGCTATTAAATAGTTATTAACTATTTAATAGCTATTGTACCTAGTTAAAATAATTACAAAGTTGCCTGTAAAATAAATCCTAAAATAGCTACAATTAAACCTAACACTACACTAGCAATAAATAAATTAAATAAAATACCTACAATTATCTACAATTAAACCTAACACTACACTATCAATAAATTAATTAAATAAAATACCTACAATTATCTACAATTAAACCTAACACTACACTATCAATAAATTAATTAAATACAATACCTACAAATAAATACAATTAAATAAACTAACTAAAGTACAAAAAATAAAAAGAACTAAGTTACAAAAACTAAAAACATATTTACAAACATTAGAAAAATATTACAACAATTTTAAACTAATTACACCTACTCTAAGCCCCCTAATAAATAACAAAGCCCCCCAAAATAAAAAAATGCCCTACCCTATTCTAAATTAAAAAAGTTCAAAGCTTTTTTACCTTACCACCCTGAAAAGGGCCCTTTGCGGGCATGCCCCAAAGAATTCAGCTCTTTTGCTGTAAAAAAAACCCATACAATACCCCCCTAACTTTACAACCCTACCACCCCACATACCCCTAATCTAACCAAACCCCCCTTAAATAAACCTAACACTAAGCCCCTGAAGATCTCCCTACCTTGTCTTCACCTCACCGGGTTCAGCGATCAGTCCAGAAGAGGGTCCGAAGTCTTGATCCAAGCGCGGCTGAAGAACTCCATCATCGGGCTGAAGTCGGAAGTCATCATCGGGATTCAAGTCTTCTATCAAGCCGCATCTTCAATCTTCTTTCTTCCGAGCGGAGCCATCTTTTCCCAGCCGACGCAGATAAACCTCCTTCAAGCGACGCCTACTCGCCGAATGACGGTTCCTTTAAATGACGTCGTCCAAGATGGCGTCCCTTGAATTCCGATTGGCTGATAGGATTCTATCAGCCAATCGGAATTAAGGTAGGAATATTCTGATTGGCTGATGGAATCAGCCAATCAGATTCAAGTTCACTCCGATTGGCGGATCCGATCAGCCAATCAGATTGAGCTCGCATTCTATAGGCTGTTCCGATCAGCCAAATGGAATGCGAGGCTCAATCTGATTGGCTGATTTCATCAGCCAATCAGAATTTTCCTATCTTAATTCCGATTGGCTGATAGAAATCCTATCAGCGAATCGGAATTCGATGGACGCCATCTTGGATGACGTCATTTAAAGGAACTGTCATTCGGCGAGTAGGCGTCGGTAGAAGAGGATTGTTCCGCGTTGGCTGGAAAAATGATGGCTCCGGAGAAAGAAGATTGAAGATGCTGCTTCATAGAAGACTTCATCCCGATTATGGACTTCTTCAGCACCCGCTTGGATCAAGACTTCAGCCCGATGATGGATTTCTTCAGCCGTCCGCTTGGATCCAGACTTCAGCCTGAGGATGGACGTCACTCTTCAGCCCCCCGCTTGGGCTTGGATCAAGACATCGGAGGCTCTTCTGGACAGATCGGGACCCGGTGTGGTGAAGACAAGGTAGGGAGATCTTCAGGGGCTTAGTGTTAGGTTTATTTAAGGGGGGTTTGGGTTAGATTAGGGGTATGTGGGTGGTGGATTGTAATGTTGGGGGCGGTATTATATGTTTTTTTTTTTACAGGCAAAAAGAGCTGAATTCTTTGGGGCATGCCCCACAAAGGGCCCTTTTCAGGGCTGGTAAGGTAAAAGAGCTTTTCTATTTTAATTTTAGAATAGGGTAGGGCATTTTTTATTTTGGGGGTCTTTGTTATTTTATTAGGGGGCTTAGAGTAGGTGTAATTAGTTTAAAATTGTTGTAATATTTTTCTAATATTTGTAAATATTTTTTATTTTTGTAACTTAGTTCTTTTTTTTTTGTACTTTAGTTAGTTTATTTAATTGTATTTATTTGTAGGTATTGTATTTATATTAATGTATTGATAGTGTAGTGTTAGGTTTAATTGTAGATAATTGTAGGTAGTTTATTTAATTTATTTATTGATAGTGTAGTGTTAGGTTTAATTGTAACTTAGGTTAGGATTTATTTTACAGGTAATTTTGTAATTATTTTAACTAGGTAACTATTAAATAGTTCTTAACTATTTAATAGCTATTGTACCTGGTTAAAATAAATACAAAGTTGCCCTGTAAAATAAATATTAATCCTAAAATAGCTACACTATAGGAATAATTTATTTAATAAGAGTTAATTTATTTCGTTAGAATAAAATTATATTTAACTTAGAGGGGTGTTAGGGTTAGAATTAGCTTTAGGGGTTAAAAAATTTATTAGAGTAGCGGTGAGCTCCGATCGGCAGATTAGGGGTTATTACTTGAAGTTAGGTGTCGGCGATGTTAGGGAGGGCAGATTAGGGGTTAATACTATTTATTATGGGGTTATTGAGGCGGGAGTGAGGCGGATTAGGGGTTAATAACTTTATTATAGTAGTGGTGCGGTCCGCTCAGCAGATTAGGGGTTAATAAGTGTAGGCAGGTGGAGGCGACGTTGAGGGGGGCAGATTAGGGGTTAATAAATATAATATAGGGGTCGGCGGTGTTAGGGGCAGCAGATTAGGGGTACATAGCTATAATGTAGTTTGCCGTGGTGTACGGAGCGGCAGATTAGGGGTTAATAATAATATGCAGGGGTCAGCGATAGCGGAGGCGGCAGATTAGGGGTTAATAAGTGTAAGGTTAGGGGTGTTTAGACTCGGGGTTCATGTTAGGGTGTTAGGTGCAGACTTAGGAAGTGTTTCCGCATAGCAAACAATGGGGCTGCGTTAGGAGCTGAATGCTGCTTTTTTGCAGGTGTTAGTTTTTTTTTCAGCTCAAACAGCCCCATTGTTTTTCTATGGGGGAATCGTGCACGAGCACGTTTTTGAAGCTGGCCGCGTCCGTAAGCACCGCTGGTATCGAGAGTTGCAGTGGTGTTAAATTATGCTCTACGCTCCTTTTTTGGAGCCTAACACAGCCATTCTGTGAACTCTAAATACCAGCGGTATTTAAAAGGTGCGGGGGGAAAAAAAGCGCGCATAGCTAACGCACCCCTTTGGCCCGCAGAACTCTAAATCTAGCCGTTAATGTCCAACAATAAGCACTACTATGTTTGTCATTGATCAAGGTTATATTACTTTGCAATTTTACATTGATGTCTAAACAGTAAAATAAACAACTTACTAAAATGTAATGACCTTTCATTCTCTTCGTCTAGTTTAATCAAGTGTAGAATGTATTTTTTAAACTCAATTCATTATCCACTGATGCAACATAGATTAGCATTCTAATTTACCTGTAAAAGCCTTTCAGATCACTTTACTATCAAGGCCTATGGAATACTTGTAGACGTAAAATAACAGGAGCAATGATCTAAAGAAGCATAATGTTCATTTATTATTTTAGAGCATGAATATCTGCACCAATATATCATTTTAATGGTTATTTACTTGCATTGTGATCCTCTTTCCTGGCAGATACATACACATGGGAATGATTTATCCCCCTGTTTTCAACATTTAAAGGACAGTCTACAATATAATTTAAATTGTTTTAAAAGATAGATAATCCCTTTATTACCCATTCCCCAGTTTTGCACAACCAACACAGTTATATTAATATACTTTCTTTCATGTAATTGGCAAGAGTCCATGAGCTAGTGACATATGGGATATACATTCCTACCAGGAGGGGCAAAGTTTCCCAAACCTCAAAATACCTATAAATACACCCCCACCACACCCACAATTCTGTTTTACAAACTTTGCCTCCTATGGAGGTGGTGAAGTAAGTTTATGCTAGATTTCTACGTTGATATGCGCTTCTCAGCATGCTGAAGCCCGGTTCCTCTCAGAGTGCAGTGAATGACAGAGGGGATGTGTAGGGAGTATCACTTATTGAATGCAATGGTCATGCTAACGGGGATCTATTTCATAGGTTCTCTGTTATCGGTCGTAGAGATTCATCTCCTACCTCCCTTTCAGATAGACGATATACTCTTATATACCATTACCTCTACTGAATCTCGTTTCAGTACTGGTTTGGCTCTCTACTTTATGTAGATGAGTGTCTTTTGGTAAGTATGTTTTCTTTTACTTATGACACTCTCAGCTATGGTTTGGCACTTTATATGTAAAGTTCTAAATATATGTTTATACTTATATTTGCCATGACTCAGGTTAATCAGTATATTTCCTTCTTACAGACTGTCAGTTTCATTTTGGGAAATGCATATGAAAAAAATTATTTCTTACCTGAAAATTTTTCAAATTGACTTTCTTTTCTAAATTGCGGGCTGTTAGGCTCGTGGGAGTGCAAAATGCTATACATTTATTGCGTCATTTTGGCGAAAGACTTTTTTGGCGCGAGAATTACGTTTGTTGATGTAATGACTCATTTCCGGCGTCTTAGTTGGCGCCGAGAGTTTTTCACGTAGTTGCGTCATCTATGATTGCTTGTGTTTGTTGCAGACGTTTTTGGCGCCAAAAAATATTTTGTCAGTTGGGCGTCATACTTGGCGCCAGATTTTTGACATTACTTAAGTCATTATTTCTTTTTGCTTCTGGTTCTGTCATATAAGGAAATTGATAATTTTGCTTTATATGTTGTTTTTTCTATTACATATTGCAAGATGTCTCAAGCTGACCCTGTTTCAGAATCTACTACTGGAATCCTGCTGCCTGATGTCGGTTCTACCAAAGCTAAGTGCATTTGTTGTAAACTTGTGGTAACTGTTCCTCCGGCTGTAGTTTGTGTTAGTTGTCATGATAAACTTTCAAAAGCAGACAATATTTCCATTAGTAGTAATCCATTACCTGTTGTTGTTCCTTCAACATCTAATGTCAGATATTCCTGTTAATGTGAGAGAATTTGTTTCTAATTCTATTCAGAAGGCCTTGTCTGTTATACCACCTTCTAATAAATGTAAAAGGTCTATTAAAACTTCTCATAAATTCGATGAATTTTAAATGACCGACAACATTCTGATTTATCTATCTCTGATGAGGATCTCTCTGGTTCAGAAGATTCTGCCCTCAGGATATTGACACTGACAAAAACTTCATATTTATTTAAAATGGAGTATATTCATTCTTTATTAAAAGAGGTGTTGATTGCATTAGATATGGAGGAGACTGTCCTCTTGATATTAAAACCAGTAAACGTTTAAATTCGGTTTTTAAACCTCATGTAGTTATTCCATAGGTTTTTCCAGTTCCTGATGCTATTTCAGATGTAATTTCTAGGGAATTGAATAGTCTGGGTACTTCATTTACTCCTTCTTCAAGGTTTAAGAAACTGTACCCTTTGCCAACTGATAGATTGGACTTTTGGGAAAAGATCCCCAAAGTTGATGGGGCTATCTCTACTCTTGCAAAGCGTACTACTATTCCTATGGCAGATAGTACTTATTTTAAAGATCCTTTAGATAGGAAGCTTGAATCTTATCTTAAGGAAGGCTTATTTATGTTCAGGTCATCTTCTTAGGCCTGCTATTTCTTTGGCTGATGTTGCTGCGGCTTCAACTTTTTGGTTGGAAACTTTAGCGCAACAAGTACCAGATCCTAATGTGTATAGCATTGATAAGCTAATTCAACATGCTAATAATTTCATTTGTGAAGCCATTTTTGATATCATTAGAATTGATGGTCAGGTATATGTCTTTAGCTATTTTAGCTAGAAGAGCTTTATGGCTTAAATCTTGGAATGCGGATATGACTTCTAAGTCAACGTTGCTATCTCTTTCTTTCCAAGGTAATAAATTATTGGGTTCTCAGTTGGATTCTATTATTTCAACTGTCACTGGGGGGAAGGGAGCTTTCTTGCCTCAGAATAAAAATCTAAGGGTAAATTTATGGGCTGCTAATCATTTTCGTTCCTTTCGTCAGAATAAGGAACCATAAACCTAACCCTTCCCCTAAAGGAACGGTTTCCAATTGGAAGCCTTCTCCAGTCTGGAATAAATCCAATCCTTTTTAGAAAATCAAAATCAGCCCCAAGTCCACATGAAGGTGCGACCCTCATTCCAGCATAGCTGGTAGGGGGCAGACTAAGATTTTTCAAAGATGTGTGGATCAATTCAATCCAAAATCATTGGATCCAGAACATTGTTTCTCAAGGGTAACAGAATAGGTTTCAAGGTAAGACCCCCTGTGAGAAGTTTCTTCCTCTCACACATTCCAGTGAACCCAGTAAAGGTGCAGGCTTTCCTGAAGCGTGTTTCAGACCTGGAGTTATCCGGAGTAATTGTGTCAGTTCCCTTTCCGGAACGGGGTCTGGGGTTTTATTCAAATCTGTTCATTGTTCCAAAGAAAGAGAATTCTTTCAGACCAGTTCTGGATCTAAAATTTTTTAATCATTATGTAAGAATACCAACATTCAAAATGGTGACTATAAGGACTATTCTGCCTTTTGTTCAGCAAGGGCATTATATGTTCACAATAGACTTACAGGATGCATATCTTCATATTCCGATTCATCCAGATCACTATCAGTTCCTGAGATTCTCTTTTCTAGACAAGCATTACCAATTTGTTGCTCTTCCTTTTGGCCTAGCAACAGCTCCAAGGATCTTTTCAAAGGTTCTCTGTGCCCTACTCTCTGTAATCAGAGAGCGGAGTATTGCGGTGTTTCCTTATTTGACAATATCTTGGTACTTGCTCAGTCTTTACATTCTGCAGAATCTCACATGAATCAACTAGTGTTGTTTCTATCAAAGACATGGTTGGAGGATCAATTTACCAAAAAGTTCCTTGATTCCTCAGACAAGGGTAACCTTTTTAGGATTCCAAATAGATTCAGTATCCATGACTTTGTCTCTAACAGACAAAAGACATCTGAAATTGGTTTCAGCTTGTCGGAACCTCAGTCTCAGTCATTTCCCTTCAGTAGCTATGTGCATGGAGGTTTTAGGTCTCATGACTGCAGCATCGGACGCGATCCCCTTTGCTCGTTTTCACATGAGACCTCTTCAGCTTTGTATGCTGAGCCAGTGGTACAAGGATTATACAAAGATATCACAATTAATATCCTTGAATCCCAATGTTCGACTATCTCTGACTTGGTGGTTAGATCACCATCATTTGGTTTAGGGGGCCTCTTTTGTTCTTCCAACCTGGACTGTGATTACAACAGATCCGAGTCTTTCAGGTTGGGGAGCGGTCTGGGGATCTCTGACAGCACAGGGGGGATTGGAAATCTCAAGAGGCGAGATTACCAAAAAATATTTTGGAACTTTCAGGGCTCTTCAGTTTTTGGCCTCATCCTGAAGAGAGAACCGTTTATTTGTTTTCAGACAGACAATGTCACAACCGTGGCGTATGCCAATCATCAAGGTGGGACTCACAGCCCTCAAGCTATGAAGGAAGTATCTCGGATACTTGCATGGGCAGAATCCAGCTCCTGTCTAATCTCTGCGGTCCATATCCCAGGTATAGACAATTGGGAAGCGGATTATCTCAGTCGCCAGGCTTTATATCCGGGATGAATGGTCTCTTCACCAAGATGTGTTTCTTCGGATTGTTCAGATGTGGGGGCTTCCAGAAATAGATCTGATGGCTTCTCATCTAAACAGGAAACTTCCCAGGTATCTGTCCCAGGTCCAGGGATCCTCAGGCGGAAGCAGTGGATGCGTTGTCACTTCCTTGGAATTATCAAACTGCTTATGTCTTTCCGCCTCTAGTTCTTCTTCCAAGAGTGATTTCCAAAATCATAATGGAACGTTTCATTTGTACTGCTGGTGGCTCCAGCATGGCCACACAGGTTTTGGTATGTGGATCTTGTCGGATGTTCAGTTGCCAACCTTGGCCACTTCCATTAAGGCCAGACGTTCTATCTCAAGGTCCATTTTTCCATCAGGATCTCAATCATTAAATTTGAAGGTATGGAGATTGAACGCCTAGTGCTTAGTCATAGAGGTTTCTCTGACTCAGTGATTAATACTATGTTGCAGGCTCGCAAATCTGTGTCTAGAAAGATTTATTACAGAGTTTGGAAGACTTACATTTCATGGTGTTCTTCTCATAAATTCTCTTGGCATTCTTTTAGAATTCCTAGAATTTTACAGTTTCTTCAGGATGGTTTGGATAAGGGTTTGTGTGCAAGTTCCTTGAAAGGACAAATCTCTGCTCTTTCTGTTCTATTTCACAGAAAAATTCCTAATCTTCCTGATATTCATTGTTTTGTACATGCTTTGGTTCGTATCAAGCCTGTCATTAAGCCAATTTCTCCTCCTTGGAGTGTTAATTTGGTATTGAGGGCTTACAGCCTCTTCCGTTTGAGCCTATGCATTCATTGGACATTAAATTAATTACTTGGAAAGTATTGTCCCTTTTGGCCATCTCTCTGCTAGAAGAGTTTCTAAATTATCTGCTCTTTCTTGTGAGTCTCTTTTCTGATTTTTCATCAGGATAAGGCGGTTTTGTGGACTTCATTTAAATTTTTACCTAAAGTTGTGAATTCCAACATCATTAGTAGAGAAATTTGTTGTCCCTTCATTGTGTCCTAATCCGAAGAATTCTTTGGAAAGATCTTTACATTCTTTGGATGTGGTAAGAGCTTTGAAATATTATGTTGAAGCTACTAAAGATTTCAGAAAGACTTCTAGTCTATTTGTTATCTTTTCTGGTTCTAGGAAAGGTCAGAAGGCTTCTGCCATGTCTTTGGCATCTTGGTTAAAGCTTTTGATTCATCAATGCTTATTTGGAGTCGGGTAAGTCCCCGCCTCAGAGGATTATGGCTCATTCTACTAGGGTCAGTTTCTACTTCCTGGGCTTTTAAGAATGAAGCTTCTGTTGATCAGATTTGCAAAGCAGCAACTTGGTCTTCTTTGCATACTTTTACTAAATTCTACCATTTTGATGTTTTCTCTTCTTCAGAAGCAGTTTTTGGTAGAAAAGTACTTCAGGCAGCTGTTTCAGTTTGATTCTTCTGCTTACAATTTCAGTTTTTTTCATTATAAAGATTAAAATTTTTGATTTTGGGTTGTGGATTCTTTTTCAGCGGAATTGGCTATCTTTATTTTTATCCCTCCCTCTCTAGTGACTCTTGCGTGGAGTTCCACATCTTGGGTATTTGCTATCCCATACGTCACTAGCTCATGGACTCTTGCCAATTACATGAAAGAAACATAATTTATGTAAGAATTTACCTGATAAATTTATTTCTTCATATTGGCAAGAGTCCATGAGGCCCACCCTTTTTGTGGTGGTTATTCCCAATTCATTGTTGATGCTTTCGCCTCCTTTCTTATCACCCCACTTCTTGGCTATCGTTAAACTGAATTGTAGGTGTGGTGGGGGGGTGTATTTATAGGCATTTTGAGGTTTGGGAAACTTTGCGCCTCCTGGTAGGATTGTATATCCCATACATCACTAGCTCATGGACTATTGCCAATATGAAAAGAAATGAATTTATCAGGTAAATTCTTACATAAATTATGTTTTTTACCTCAGTGATTACCTTGTATATAAGCATCTTCTGACAGCCCCCTGATCACATGACTTTTTATTTATTTATTATCTATTTACTTGCATTTAGTACTGTGTTGTGTTAACTCTTAAATAACTCCTCCGGCGTGAACACAATGTTATCTATATGACCCACACGAATTAGCAGTCTCCTGTTGTGAAAAGCAATAAAAAATCATGTGATAAGAGATTTCCTGTAGTTTCTTAGAAACAAGCAGAAATTTAGAGGTTTAAATGCTATAAAATATATTATTATATCAATATTGGTTGTGGAAAGCTTGGGGAATGGGTAGTAAAGGCATTATCTATATTTTTAAACAATAACAATTTTAGTGTAGACTGTCCCTTTAACAATCAGTGAACTATGAGGGAGATTACAAGTTGTGTGACACGGCTATACTGCTGAAAAATTGGCCTTTACTTGTGAAATTGCATGAAGAGGAGGCCCTGCGTTGGATGTCAGCAACATCGCCGATCCTGCTCCGCACTGCATCAGCTCCGCAAACCCATGGATGAAGATGGAAGAAGGCACCGCGACACTGGGATGAAGATTGAAGAAAGAGCCGCCTGGAAGAAGACCTTTCACTGCCGGACTTCAGGAATGGTGAGTAACTATTTTGGGGTTAGTGTTAGGTTTATTTATATTTTTTGGGGTGTTTTTTAGATTAGGGCTTTTTTTGATTTTTAATAGGCACTAAAGAGCTGATCGCCCTTTTAAGGGCAATGCCCATACAAATGCCCCTGCAATAGGTAGCTTAGTTTTTTTTTATAGTTAGGTCTTTTTTATTTTGGGGGGTTTGGGTGGTTTGGGGTTGTACTGTTAGGGGGTAATTTGTAGTTGTTTAAGTAAAAGATCTGTTAAACTTAGGGCAATGCCCTACAAAAGGCCCTTTTAAAGGGATATTGACAGTTTAGTGTTAGATTAGGGGTATTTTTATTTTGGGGTGTTTTTTTTGTTTTTATAGGGGTATTAGATTAGGTTTCATTTTTTTATTTTGGATAATTTCATTTATTATTTTCTGTAATCTTAGATTTTTTTTTATTTTTTGTAATTTTAGAGTTTGTTATTTTTTATAATGTTAGTTTTTTTTTTCCGTTGTGTTTTTTAATTTGGGTTTTTTATTTTTGATATATATATATTTTTTTAAATAGTAATGTTAGGTTTATTTATAGTTTAAGCTTACGTTTTATTTATTTCACAGGTAAGTTTTTATTTATTCTAAGGTAGTTATATTAAAGTTTAATTTAAAGTTAGGGGGTGTTAGGTTTAGAGTAATTTTTTAATTTAGGTAGTCACAATGTGGATGTTTGGTTGTTTAGGGCTTAGTAGGTTTAGTTTAGTATTTGCGATGCGGGGGGGGCAGCGAATTAGGGTTTAATATATTTATTTGGTGTTAGCAAAGCAGGTGGATGGCAGATTAGGGGTTAATAGGTTTATTGTAGTGTTAGAGATGCTGGGTGTCGGATTAGGGGTTAATAGTTTTATTGTAGTGTTGGTGATGTCGGGACGGCAGATTAGGGGTAAATATCTTTATTTAATGTTGGAGATGTTGGGGGCAGATTAAGGGTATTTAGACTAGGGGTTTATGTTTGGGTGTTATATTTATAATAAACTTTCTTGTCTCCATAGACATCAATGGGAAATGCGTTATTGCGATCGCCAATCCGCAATCGCAGGTGTTAGTTTTTTTTAACACATTTTCTCTATTGATGTCTATGGGGGGATACGTGCACGAGCGCGTCAAGTCAGGACTTGGCTTTTGTGCGGTATGGAGCTTAACGCACTATGCCGCACAACAAAAGAAAGTTTTTTTGTAACTTGTAATGGCTGCGGTATTGAAATAGTGGTACGGACCCATTTTGCAACTTTTGTACACTATGCTATAATGCACTACTTGTAATCTTGCTCATTGATTTTTAAACAAGCAACATACTTTCATAAATGATGTGATCCAGTTTATACCAGTCATATACAAATAAAATATTTAACTCCCTTTTTATCATTATCGCACGCTTAACCATCTGTAATCTTGCTGATAAATCTTTTGTGCCTGTGGTGGCACATGGTTTTTCCATGTACATCCCTCTGGTACTTTATAGTAAATCTCTTCCTGGGCAAAATTAAAAAATATGTCCCACCTTCAAATTCTTCTACTCCTGGACCTTCCATGTAGACATCTACATGCTTTCATACACACCCATATACTAACACATGCACACACACAGGTATCCATAGAAATCCACAAAACACAAGCAGGTAGACATGTACATTTGTTTCATTACAAATGCAAATTCATTAACAAAACATGCATTTTTTTTATATTTACAAAATATTTATTTTATATTTACAAAACGAATATCTGAACGAATACACCACAACATTTAAGGAAAATAAATAAATGCTGATGAAATTCATCAGTATTAATTTGTTTTCTTTAAATTACCTTAGGGGTTAAAAATACTTACCTCTAGTGTGCTTGAAAACCACTCTAATCCTGACCCTTCTTCACAGAGTCCCGGGGCGCACTGATAGGAGGCTTAGCGAGTCGGATCGCATATCCTGCACTAAAGGTGAATGATCTTTTTCACCTGTAGCAAAGGAACATTTTCATTTGTTTAAGGAAAATAAATGTTTAATGTATATTTAGTATTCGTTTAGTTTAAAACTAAACATATACCAAATAGCATGGCAGCCAAATATTTGGAAAATTAAATTTTCTGAACCTAAGCTGAACCTAATTTTTTGCTCGTGCACATGTCTATAAACAAGCATCTATAGACACCGACTTAATTATAACAATTAATTATACTACTGGTGCACATAAGAAAAGTGATGCAATATGAAAAGTAAAGTAAATGTCCTAACTGAAAAACAATATTAAATTCAAAATAAACAATTCAAGTGTTAATCTTATACAATGTTATTATATCATTGAACTCATAAAGGAAGTCATTTGAATGAAACAGGAATTTATTTCTGATAAAGAAGTTGCTGGGATGGAAATAAATAACAGTAAATAATATTAACTAAAAGCTGACAGGTTTCATGCTACTTGTTTATTGATATAAGAGGTTAATAAATTTCTCCCAGTATGAAGATATGAAAAATACAGCTATGACTGTAATTACTTAATGTGAATCTTCTGTGGATAATACAATGGATATTGCTCCTTATCTTTCTCCAAAAAAATAAATAAAAAAAACAGGACCTTCATATGAATTGTTTTTTTTACTACAAGCAGCAAATGCTGAGTATCTAAATACTGTAATTCCATGCATGCATTTGTTGCACAGTTTATTTGAATGTAATAATGAAGTAAAATACATAAAACACACACTTTTCACAATTTGAATAGTATGATACAAATGTTTGTTCAATTGTTTGAATTTTTTGTTCTATTTTTGTTTGTTCAGCTTTGAAAAATGAAATACAAAATAAAAAATAGAGAAATCATAGACTGACATTCCAGTTTCGTTTGAGAAGTATCACTGTGTGCCTTTAATGGTATAGTTTATGACATAACGTCTATTGTCGTTATTACTATACTTTATAATATATTTTTATATAATTCCAACAGGAGGATCAACATGTACAACATTACAGGTACATTATACTTGTAAACACATAGGGCTAGATTATAAATTAAACGCTAACTGTTGTGTGCAAGCAAAAAGGGGTTTATCGTGGGTGTTTGAGCTTGTTGGAAGTAGTGCACGTATTACAAGTTAAAAGTAAACTCATTCACTCGAGCGCAATTGAATTTAATGCGGGTTGGGATAGCGCGACTTTAGAACTCTGGTTATGCTTGAATTAAATGTTGCACAAAACACATTAAAAATACATGGAAAAGTACAAAAAAGACAAAAAGGAACAAGTGCAACCGCGATTCACTGTATCTTTTATTTACGTCAGACACTTGACACTTGGTAATGCACTTACAAGATTAAAATGAATATAAGCCTTAATATCACCACTCTTGCTTCCCAGGTACTCGGATATGGCTGTCCGTTATATTTTTTGCTATTTAGTTGTTGATCTTTCGCGTTCTAGTCCTACCTGTTTAGATTTTTCTATTAGTTCATCTTTATAACCTCTTTGTTTAAATATTTCACATAATATATCTGCCTCTTTAATGTAATCCTCATCCCTAGTACAATTTCTGTGAATTCATCTAAATTGTCCTCCCATGATGTTGTTTTTCCATGCAGGCAAATGACCACTGCCTGCATGCAAAAAAAAACATTCCTATCTGTGGTTTTCCTGAAATTTGTGGTAGCTACTTTACCATATTCATCCACAAACAAGATTAAATCCAAAAATTCAATTTCTGTCGCTGTGATGGTTCTAATAAAATTCAAATTATATTAATTACTGTTCATAAATATTATGGATGACTCAGCTTCTTCCTTAGTGCCTCTCCATATCATTATAATATCATCTATAAATCTGAAATATCTGTGGATATTAGACTTACAGCGATTATTACCCCAAATGTGATCATTTTCAAAATACCCCATATAAGTATTTGCATATGAGGGGGCCATGTTAGTGCCCATGGCAGTGCCTTGATTTGGGTTGTAATATTTCCCCTCCAATAAAAAATAATTATGGGTCAAAATATACCTAATACATTTAGCTAAGAATTCCACATGGGGCTGGGGGATATTCCAGGAAGTGCAATGTGTTTCAAAGGCCTTAAAGGGGCAGTCTAGTCAAAATTAAACTTTCATGATTCAGATAGGGCATGTCATTTTTTTTTTTTTTTTTTTTTTTTTTAAATATTTATTTATAACCAACAATGAATACAATATCCATATCGGGACAAAAAAAAACAAGAGATATTTCAGTTTGTCATACATGTTATGATAACAGAGAAGAAAAGAAAACGAGAAACAATATCAACCAAACATGAAGTATATATTATAATTCATATATACAATAGATTAACCTGAATTATCCATCTATTTAGTCATTACTCATTGTTGGAATTTTTTTATTTTATTTAAATTAAAACAAAACAAAACAAAAACAATCCAAAAGGAAAAGAAAAAAAAAAAAAAAAAAAAAAAAAGGGGAGGGAGGGGAAAGGGAAGGTGGCCATCTCTCATTCATCTCGCCCAGCTACCAGATGCCTAGTAAGATTAGTTCAGAATTTTGAAATGGGAAGATCATATTATTCTTTTTCATTTTCAGGGAGTGATTTAATATATACTGCCCCATTTATTGAAAAAATTCCTTATGTCCTCTTCATTGTCTATGTCTGTGTCTTTTTGTTCTAATAAGCATTGTTTTTTTAGACAGTTTTGGATTTCGCATACGCTGGGCGCTGAGCGCGTTTTCCATTTTTTACAAATTAAGTATCTAGTGGCTAATATCGAGACAGAGATCAGGTTATCATTAGGGTGGCGTTCAGTTAGATTATCGTTACATAATATAATTTGATATAAGGTAAGAGTTACAGGGGGAATTTTCAGCACCTTATTCAACCAATATTCAAGCTTGCACCAAGTATTTCTTACTTTTGGACAGAACCAAAGCATGTGTTCTAAGTTGGCTGCCGGGAATGAGCATTTGGGGCATTTATCGAAGCCTGAGTTGTGAACCCTGTGACCCGTTTCCGGAGTAAAATATGCCCTATGAAGAATTTTGATATGTGCTTCCCGCCAAGTAGCTGAAAGGGTTGTTTTTTTCACTTTGCTTATGGAATGTTGCACTATTTTTGAGTCTACCCTATTTTGTTCTGACAGTGAAGTCCATGTTAGAGCAAGTCTTGCTAAATTCTGGTTGCCCCTGCTAATAGCCAAAAGATGATAGCATACAGAGATAGAGATCCGATCCACAGTCGTAAGTGTAAGCCAATTTTCAAGTTTACCTAATTTCCAAGACCATCCTACCTCTCTAGTTGTTTCCAGGAAAAAAATGCCTTATCTGTAAATAAGCAAAGAAGTCTTTGTTGGGTAAGTTATATTCCCCTTTTAGTTTTTCAAATGTTTTAATGGTTTTTCCGTCCCCATCTATCAGTAAGATTAGTTTATTTAGTCCATTATTGTGCCATCTATTGAAGACCTCAGACTGTAGACCGGGTTGAAACTTTGGGTTCCCTATCAAGGTGAGGTGTTTTGAAATTTTAGGGTTGAAAGATAAAAGCTTTGATATTTTCCACCAAGCCCTGATAGGGTTGGATATAGATTTCAGTCTTTTAATTTCTAGGGGTAGCTCTTTAGGAGGGGAGTGTAGGAGTGCTAGGGGAAGATAAGGATCGCAGACATTACTTTCAAGATGGTTATTTAGGATATAATCCTTAGATAAGATCCAGCTAGTAGCTATTCGTGCCAAGGAGCTGAGGTTGTATGCTCTGATATCTGGGAGTGCCATACCTCCAGAATCGCATGGGAGAGAGAGTTTTTTAAGGGAAATTCGTGCCTTTTTCCCTTGCCAGAGAAATTGGCTAATCAAGCTATTGATTAATCTTACATCCTTTTCGTACAAGATTACTGGGACATTCAGAAGTATATAAAGGAGTTTCGGGAGAAGAACCATCTTAAATATTGCCACTCGACCCGAGACCGAGAGTGGAAGTGTGTGCCAGGTTCTCAGCTTTTCTTTAATTTGCCTAATAATGGGGGGTATGTTAAGTTCATATAGTTTGTCGGCATTCACCGGAACATTTATTCCCAAGTATTTAAATGAATCTGTTATTCTCTTGAAAGGATTTTCTGTACAAGAGTCTTTATCCCTGCGGATCCAAAGAATTTCTGACTTAGCTGTATTTATTTTATATCCTGAGAAGGTAGCAAAATGGTCTATTATTTGCATAAGTTTTGGGATGTTAATTTTAGTGTTAGATATATATAATAGTACATCGTCTGCATATAGGCCGATTTTCATTTCATGATTTGAGATCTTAATTCCTTCCAAGTTTTGTCTTACCATGATTGCCAAAGGTTCAATGGCCACATTGAACAGGAGAGGGGAGAGAGGACACCCCTGGCGGGTTCCTCTTTCCAGAGTTATTGATGGGGATACCATGCCATTAATGATTAGGCGTGTAGCTGAGCCTTTATAAAGGTTCTTAACAAATTCAGGAAATTTACCCTTAATTCCGAATTTTGTCAGGGAGGTGTTGAGATGCTTGAAAGTGACAGAGTCAAACGCTTTTTCTGCGTCAATGGACAGAATAGCCATGTCCGGTGCTCCGGGCATTTCCTCTCTCCCCCCTCCCGCCTGCCGGGCCTTTTCCAAATATTCAAGTGTAAGTAATAATTCCCTTATTTTTGCCGAGGAGTTCCGTCCATTCATGAAGCCCGCTTGGTCCGGATGGATTACCTGTGGGAGTATTTGCTGTAATCGAGCTGCTAAGATAGAGGTGAGAATCTTATAATCTGAATTAAGTAAGGCTATTGGCCTATAAGATTCTTTGAGCCTTGGGTCCTTCCCTTCCTTGAGGATCAGAGTTGTATGTGATGCCGAGAATGAAGGAGGGATTGGTTTACCTTTGATATAGAGATCATTATATAAATTTATTAAATATGGAGAGATTTCTGAAAAAAGAATTTTGTAAAATTCACCAGGTAATCCATCCGGACCTGCTGCCTTACCAGTGGGAAGACCAGAGATTGCCTCAGTTAGTTCTTGCGCTGATATGGGGGAGTTAAGGATACTGATATCTTCGTCCATTAGTGAAGGGCTTTTAATCATATTCCAGAACTCCGTGGCCTTGTCATGATCATAGCCTTTACAGGAATATAATTCCTGATAATAGTTCACCAATGTGGATGCGATTTTATCCGGATTTAGGATTTGCACACCCTTCTCTAGGAGTCCTTCGATATAGGGTTGCTTTTTTTCGTTATTGACCATTCTGGCAAGCATCTTTCCGGACTTGTTCCCGAATCTATAAAGTTTAGCCTGGGTTTTTAATTCCTTTTGTGTTTGTTGAGTCAAAGAGAATGTATCCCGGGCTTCCTTAGCCTGTACATACTTAGACCAGTTTAAGGCGTTCTTCTGTAATATGAATTTATTATATGCATTAGTTAATGCTTTTTGTATCTCTCTCTCCCTTACCTTCAATTTCTTGGTCAGGGCTATCTTGTAGGTTAGAATTTCTCCTCTAAGGACCGCCTTGGCGGCTTCCCAGAACAACTCTGGACGTTCGGTATATTCTGAATTAAACCGGAGATATTCCTCAAATTTAGATCTAATGTGGGTTTTGAATTTCATATCTGTCGCTAAATAATATGGAAAGAAGAAGCGTGAAGATTTGAATCTTGATTGTTCAGGCTTAATGTCTAAAGTAATAGGGGCGTGATCTGATAGCAATATAGAGGTAATTCCTGCTTGGGCTCTCAAGGAGCCCAAGCGCTCATCTACGAGAAAGAGATCTATGCGAGACATAGTTTTATGCGCTTTTGAGAGGCACGTGAATTCCTGAACATCTGGATTCTGACTTCTCCAGATATCGTATAATGCTAGGTTTTGTTTTAGTTTCTTAAACATTTTAGATTCTAAATTATCCTTTTTCTGTTTTTTTTGCTTCATAGATTCTCTAAGTCTATCTAATGGGGAGTGCGGTGCCATGTTGAAATCGCCACCTATAATTGATAGCCCCTGATTGTACAGGAGAAATTTAGTTTGGATTCTATTCCAGAATTCTGGATCAAAGGTATTAGGGCCATATAGGTTGCAAATTGTATAAATTTCCTGGGCGATTTTTACTTTAATTAGGACATATCTCCCCTCCGGATCAGGCTCGCAGTGGATCACCTCAAGCTGAGCTCTTTTGCCAATTAAAATTGCCACTCCCCTTTTTTGCCTATGCTTGGCGAGAAGTATACGTCTCTTACCCATGAGGACTTAAGTTTGTTAGATTCTTCTGAATTGAGATGGGTTTCCTGGATTAATCCTATATCCGTCTGATATTTCCTTAATTGTGTTAATATGGTTTTCCGTTTAATGGGGGTGGAGATCCCTCCCACATTCCACGAAACTATTCTAAGTTTTTCTATTTTTCTGTATCTTTATAGCATGAAAGTAAGATGAGGGAGAGAGGTAGGGAAAAGGGAATGGAGAGAGAAAAAAAAAAAAAAAAAAAAAAAAAACAAGAAAAAACCACCTGACACATATGGAACTTGACCCATTTAGCCCTATATGAGAGGTCTTCCCAGTTATCGAACCTACACTGTTTAGGTGGGGGCTGCATCGTCTGTTGCTAGGGAGTCTAAGGACATGAAGAATTTCTCGGCTGCGTGTGCCTCCAGGAAAAGATGTGCCATTCCGTTCACAGTAACTTTTAATTTAGCTGGGTAAAGTATGGTCGCATTTATTCCGGAATTTATGAATTTAGTGCATATAGGTGCCAGATCTCTCCTTTTGGAAGCTGTCTCAGCCGAGAAATCCTGAAAAATAAGGATCTTAGCTCCATTAATAATGAGAGGTTGTGTTTTATGATAGTGCTGGAGAATAGAGATTTTGTCCTGGTAATTGAGTAGCTTTACAATAACAGGTCTAGGCCTATTAGATTTTTGAGCTAATTGTGGTGGGCCCAATCTGTGGGCCCTCTCTACCAAGATGTTGTTGTATAAGGGCGAGAGTTTGAGAGCTGTCTTTAGTGTGTCAGAGACAAAGAGGGCAAGGTCCTCATATTGTTTCTCCTCTGGAAGACCTATTATTCTGATGTTGTTTCTTCTGCTACGGTTTTCAAGGTCTTCTAGTCTCATAAGAGTTTTTTGATTACTGCAACTGATGCTGTCCAGCTTAGTGCCTTGTACTGCTACCGTATCTTCCAGATCCGATACTCTCTGCTCGACCTCCTGCATTCTTGAGGAGAATTGTCTGATTTCCTGAGATAGAGAGGAAATATCCTGCTTAATTTCCATCCTAAGAGCATCGAATTTGGGAGAGAGGGCATCAGAAATGCTGGCAACTAGATTTTGGACATTTAGTACTTCGGGTGTGGCTGCACTTAATAAAGTTGATTGAATCTCAGCTGTTGAGTCCTGTGTGTTTTTGGATTTCTTATCTCTTTGTCTACCTGCCATTCCTGGTGAGGATGCTTTAGAAGAGATACCAAGAAATTTATCCATGTACTTCTCTATAGAAGAGAGAGAAGCAGAGAGAAGGAAAGAAGGGGGGAGAGGGAGAGGAAAAAAGAGAAAAAAAAAAAAAAAAAAAAAAAAAAAAAGGAAAGAAGGACCGTAGAGGTGCAAGGGAGGTGGGGGAATGTGGGGAGATGGTGCGTGACCTATGGGAGGTGATTGAGTCGGGCAGGAAGTTGTGAGTACGCCAGATCTAGGGTAGTGCCTTCGTGTGGAATTTTCCAATTGTGTTGTTTGTGATAAAATAAAAAAAAAAAAAAAAAAAAAAAAAGAAAAGAAGAGGAAGAAGTGAGCTAAGGAAGAATATATCTCAAGATCCCTAAAAGGGAATCAGTGGGGTGGGCGTAGAGGAATGCGCCAATTCAGTGTCGGGCTGTGACTTGTGATGCCCTATTTAAATTACGTGCTATTTGGGTGATTGTGTAGATAAGTGGAAAAAGAGGAGAAAGAGGGAAAAGAGGGGGGGAAGGGAGGGGGAAAAAAAAAGGAAAAGACGTTTAGAGAAACGTTGTGTATTCGCGTTTACCCTATATGTTATTTATCTGCTCGCTTTTTCTAAAGTATGAGGGCTTTAGTATTTTTAATCACTGGGTTTAGGATATTTGACAGAATAGTAACGACAGTAAGTTAATGGGAAACCTCTTTAGCAATAAGAAGTCAATTAGTGATATGAGTAAGCAGATAATATTGATTCAGGAAGTTCTTTAGTATCTAAGGGATTGATTTGAGGTATTTTATTTCTAAGAGAAGGAGCTAGGGGAGATTACCCCTGTTTACTATTATTGTGATAAGGTATTGAATACTACAGATAGGTCAGGGGATTGCTGCCTGTATCCCTATTGTATGTTTTTTTTTTTTTTTTTTTTTTTATTTATTATTACCCCACACAGGGCAGGGAGGAAACTCAGGTAGTACAGATAAATTTTGGTTTTCCAGCTATACTAGTTATCGTGTAGACCTTTCAAAGGGTCAGCGAGAGTGTTGATTAATAAGAAGATTCAGTTTGAGCCTTAGTGACCCAGCTTTAGTAAGATACCTGTATATATAGCGTAGTGACACCTTTAAAAAGCCATCAAACAAAAAACAATTCCTTTTTGCATATGCAGTATAAGTATGTACGCAATCTGGCAAAGCTAGACAGTATTATATACAAAACAAGAAGAAAAGTGCAACATCATCAGTTGGTAGTATCAGGTTTTAAAACTTTTGTATAAAAAAAAAAAAAACAAAAAAAAAAAACAAATTGAAGGAGCTTATTCAAATTTGTTAAAGGCTGAGGCTACCAGATATTGCGCAGTGCTAGATATATGCTTATTTCATGTGGCACAGTAATTTTCAGTATACTAAGTATCAGGAGTTACCACGCTCTTATTAGTATTAGGTGATATGAATAAGCAGGTAATATTGATTCAGGGAGTTCTTTAAAATCTAAAGACTTGATTAGAAATATTTTATTTTTAAGGGAAGAAACTAGGGGAGATTACCCCTGTTTATTATTGTTGTAGTAAAGTATTAAATACCACAGTTAGGTCAGGAGATTGCTGCCTGTATCCCTATTGTATCTTTTTCGTAGACAGAGAGCAGGGAAAAAACTCAGGTAATACAGTTAATTTTTGCTTTTTGCAGCTACACTAACTATCATGTAAACCTTTCAAAGGGTCAGTAAGAATGTTAGTTAGTGATATGATTCAATTTAAACCTTAATGACCCATCTTTAGGAAGATATGTGTAGCGTAGTAACGCTTTTTAAAAAGCCATCAAACAAAGACAATTCCTTTTTGCAAAAATAGTATCAGTATATACGCAATCTAATAAAGCTAGATAGTGTTATATCCCAAATAAAAAGAGAAGTGCAAGTTAATCAGTTAATAATATCAGGTTTTGAAACTTTTGTAACAGATAGGGGGAAAGTGAGAGAGCATATTCAAGTTGTTAAAGATTGAGCAAATATTCTCATAGAAGAAGTCTTTTTATTCTCGGTCTCTTCTTAAGTTCAAATTGCCCCTTTATATATTTTTAGTCCACAGTTAGGATATCAAGATAGGGAGCAAGAGAGCTTGTTGAATAGAATTAAGTGCTCTAGACGATTTTAGCGTCTCAGGTTTATCCCCCTTGGTAAGCTTCCAGGCCATTCGCCATCAGCCTGATTCTTTCTCTTTCTCCCCCCTTCCTCCTCCTATTCACCTCTGCCTTTAGGAAATTGACTTTTAGCGGGTCTTAACCTGAAACTTTTAGGAGCCTCTTCAGGTATCCAGGAGCAGTGTCTGACCCACAGTGGAGTAAGAAAAAAGTTCAGGTAAACTCACCCCTTGCCTCCGCCTGTCCACTCGCCGTGTTCGCCAGCGACGTCCAGGTCCCCGCAAGCCGACACGGGGCTGCTTCCAGTAGCCGTTTCCCCTCCGCCCCTATTGATGGTCGCGCTCGGCTCTCCTCACGCAGCAACGGTGGGAGGAGAGCAAGAGGGCTGCATCAAACACCGGCGTCAGCCGGAGAGGGACGGCTCCAGCGTCAGAACCCCAATCCAAGATCGAGCCCAGCTCCCTCCCGCGCAGCACCGGTGGGGGAGGGAGAGGGCGGACACCAAGCTGCAACGCTGCAGGGGGGGGCACTTCCAGCAGTACCGCAGGTGAGGTTCAGGTAATAACAGAGGGGTCAAAGATGCTGAAAATTTTCCTGGCGAGGGCTACAGGCGGAGTGGGGGAGATAAGGTTTGAAGTTTGAGCGGAGTGGCAGAGTTTAGTTTGAAGGAGGAGGGAGATACAGTCTAAAGCAGAGAGGGTAGGTAGCGTGATGAGAGATAGTTTTTAGGCTGGGTAAGTCAAAATAGAGACAAGTTGAGTCCAGACAATAAAAAGAGTTAGTATGAACCAGTGGGATGGTGGGCCACTGGTAAAGGGTTCCAGAGCTGCTTTTACCAAGCTGTCCTTACAAAGAGCCCCAGGACTTGGAGCAGGCGCGCAAAACAATCCACCGCCAGTATGTGTGTGGCTGGAGGTGTGGGCTCAGCAACACCTGTTGAGCTCCTCCTCCACCGGAACCTCTCTCAAGCAGGGCATGTCATTTTAAGCAACTTTCCAATTTACTAATATTATCTAATTTGCTCAATTCTTTAGATATCCGTTGTTGAAGAAATACTAATGCACATGTGTGAGCCAATCACACAAGGCCTCTATGTGCAGCAACCAATAAGCAGCTACTGAGCATATCTAGATATGCTTCTCAGCAAGTGATATCAAGAAAATGAAACAAATTAGATAATAGAAGTAAATTAGAAAGTTGTTTAAAATTGCATGCTCTTTCTAAATCACGTAAGAAGAAAATGTGGGTTTCATGTCCCTTTAATACCCTGATTATGAGGTATATTTGTATATAACGATGATACATCCCAAGATATCCATAAGAATTGATCTTCCCATTCTAATCCCTCAAATTTGTTTATAGTGTCTGTGGTTATTTACAAAATTCTTTTGTTGTTTTTCGAAAAATGTATTTAGCTCTTCTGTCACTAATTTGTTATAGGTGTGTATGTATTCACCCTGTGCATGTAAGGGATAGAAAGTGGGTGGAGGTTTTAACCCACTATGCTGTATTTATCTTCTGAGTCATATACACTTAAATTCAGCAACTCTCCTTCATCCATTTGTACTGGATTTATAATACTTCCATCACTCTCCTTCTCTAAATTTCTAAGTACACTTAAGTTTTTTCATATCCTTTGTACTGAGGCTAGTAATGCTATTCTTATTTATATTACTATTGTGTTATTTTACATAGTATTTCTTAAGAGTAAGTTTTCTAATATATTTTTGCAAGTCAATGTAAGCTTCAAATACAGGGAGTGCAGAATTATTAGGCAAATGAGTATTTTGACCACATCATCCTCTTTATGCATGTTGTCTTACTCCAAGCTGTATAGGCTCGAAAGCCTACTGCCAATTAAGCATATTAGGTGATGTGCATCTCTGTAATGAGAAGGGGTGTGGTCTAATGACATCAACACCCTATATCAGGTGTGCATAATTATTAGGCAACTTCCTTTCCTTTGGCAAAATGGGTCAAAAGAAGGACTTGACAGGCTCAGAAAAGTAAAAAATAGTGAGAGGGATGCAGCACTCTTAAAATTGCAAAGCTTCTGAAGCGTGATCATCGAACAATCAAACGTTTCATTCAAAATAGTCAACAGGGTCACAAAAAGCGTGTGGAAAAACCAAGGCGCAAAATAACTGCCCATGAACTGAGAAAAGTCAAGCGTGCAGCTGCCATGATGCCACTTGCCACCAGTTTGGCCATATTTCAGAGCTGCAACATCACTGGAGTGCCCAAAAGCACAAGGTGTGCAATACTCAGAGACATGGCCAAGGTAAGAAAGGCTGAAAGACGACCACCACTGAACAAGACACACAAGCTGAAACGTCAAGACTGGGCCAAGAAATATCTCAAGACTGATTTTTCTAAGGTTTTATGGACTGATGAAATGAGAGTGAGTCTTGATGGGCCAGATGGATGGGCCCGTGGCTGGATTGGTAAAGGGCAGAGAGCTCCAGTCCGACTCAGACGCCAGCAAGGTGGAGGTGGAGTACTGGTTTGGGCTGGTATCATCAAAGATGAGCTTGTGGGGCCTTTTCGGGTTGAGGATGGAGTCAAGCTCAACTCCCAGTCCTACTGCCAGTTTCTGGAAGACACCTTCTTCAAGCAGTGGTACAGGAAGAAGTCTGCATCCTTCAAGAAAAACATGATTTTCATGGAGGACAATGCTCCATCACACGCGTCCAAGTACTCCACAGCGTGGCTGGCAAGAAAGGGTATAAAAGAAGAAAATCTAATGACATGGCCTCCTTGTTCACCTGATCTGAACCCCATTGAGAACCTGTGGTCCATCATCAAATGTGAGATTTACAAGGAGGGAAAACAGTACACCTCTCTGAACAGTGTCTGGGAGGCTGTGGTTGCTGCTGCACGCAATGTTGATGGTGAACAGATCAAAACACTGACAGAATCCATGGATGGCAGGCTTTTTAGTGTCCTTGCAAAGAAAGGTGGCTATATTGGTCACTGATTTGTGTTTGTTTTGTTTTTGAATGTCAGAAATGTATATTTGTGAATGTTGAGATGTTATATTGGTTTCACTGGTAAAAATAAATAATTGAAATGGGTATATATTTGTTTTTTGTTAAGTTGCCTAATAATTATGCACAGTAATAGTCACCTGCACAGACAGATATCCCCCTAAAATAGCTATAACTAAAAACAAACTAAAAACTACTTCCAAAACTATTCAGCTTTGATATTAATGAGTTTTTTGGGTTCATTGAGAACATGGTTGTTGTTCAATAATAAAATTAATCCTCAAAAATACAACTTGCCTAATAATTCTGCACTCCCTCTATATTAGGGGGTCTTTTAGGAGCAAATTTGCAAATTTATTTTTTCTAATTCCACCTTCTTTGTTTATATCACATGTTTGTGTATATTTGTGAAGTATTTTTCTTATATAATTGTCAAGAAATTAAAGGCGGATAATAGTTGTGAACAAAATTCGCATCCAGGTGTACCAGGTAACTACCACAAGGTAACAGATTGGTACTCGTCAGAAGTAAGGGGCAGATCAATCAGAAACCCGGTAAATTTAAACTTCTGCTTGAACTAACTGACATACACACTGATACCCTGTTGAAAAAGTCTGCCCGGGTGCAGACGAAACGCGTCCAGGTTGAGTGTTCGTGGGAAACCTGTATCACCGTTACTTACTAGTGAATACTATGGATAACTATACTGTATAAGGGTGAGGAGTCTATAGCGGATCCCCTTATGCAAGCCGAGTACCCGGGAAGCAAGAGTGGTGATATTAAAGCTTATTTTCATTTTAATCTTTGTAAGTGTATTACATAGTGTCAAGTGTCTGCCGTAAATAAAAGATACGGTTAATCGCGGTTGCGCTTGTTCCTTTTTGTCTTTTTGTAGTGCCTATTAGAGACTAGTTGCCTATCACGGTCTTGAGAATAGTGGCACTGAAACCACCACATTAAAAGAATCACTAACAAGATACGCCACTATTATAGTGGATTAAAGGATCGTCAATAGGAGTCTCTAATACATCAGCGGATTCAGAAGGCATGTGATTGAGACAAGTGTATCAGCACTTTACGGTGATATTATTGTATCCGTTTACATATTGATTGGGATACTTTGTTGCTCATTCTGTTCCGGACTGTTCCAGATACGGGACATTTATAGACTATTGATTGCAAGATCCTTATATTGATTTTATTTGGTTCTTACTACATATATTTTGTACTTACTACATATATAACGGTTTATTTATTTGTATATATTTTTTATCTGTATATATTTTTTGCTATTTAGTTGTTGATATGCTGCAGCATAGGAGCGCTGCTTCACAAGTGTTGGACATGTAAAAGTACAGTTATACTAATAATAACACTAATAAACATCTAATAAAAATTATTCAAAAACAAAATTGCAATAAAAATGTATAAGGGCTCAAAGATATGAGGTCTCAGAAATACATATATTCAGGTCTAATTATGTATATGTATGGTTGGATATATATATATATATATATATATATATATATATATATTTATGTGTGTGTATATATATCTATATATATATATATATATATATATCTATATATATATATATATATATATATATATATAGATATATATATATATATATATATATATATACGTATGTTTATATGTGTGTACATATGTATTCATGCATTTATATGTGTATATATGTATTTATAGACATGTGTATGTATACATATATAGAAACATATATAAGTGCACTGAAGCCCTTTGCAATCTAATAGCTGAAAATATGTAAAATCATATTTATGCAATATTTATTTTAAATGAAGTGCTTCACTTTCCAATGTTTTTCACATAAAGGAATATGTTCTATATATTTATAAATAGATATTTCTATATATCTAATTATATATATATATATATATATATATATATATATATATATATATATATATATATATATATATATAAAGTATCTCACAAAAGTAAGTACACCCCTCACATTTTTGTAAATATTTTATTATATCTTTTCATGTGACAACACTGAAGAAATTGCACTTTGCTACAATGTAAAGTAGTAAGTGTACAGCCTGTATAACAGTGTCCCCTCAAAATACCTCAACACACAGCCATTAATGTCTAAACCATTAGCAACAAAAGTGAGTACACCCCTGAGTGGAAATGGGCAAATTGGGCCCAAAGTTTAAATATTTTGTGTGGCCACCATTATTTTCCAGCACTGCCTTAACCCTCTTGTGCATGAAGTTCACCAGAGCTTCACAGGTTGCCATTGAAGTCCTCTTCCACTCCTCCATGACGACATCACGGAGCTGGTGGTGGTGGGACCTTGTGCTCCCCCACCTTCCGTTTGAGGATGCCCAACAGATGCTCAATAGGGTTTAGGTCTGGAGACATGCTTGACCAGTCCGTCACCTTTACCCTCAGCTTCTTTAGCAAGGCAGTGGTCATCTTGGAGGTGTGTTTGGGGTCGTTATCATGTTGGAATACTTCATTATGTCACAGTACATGTTGGCTCAATGAACTGTAGCTCCCCAGTGCCGACAGCACTCATGCAGCCCCAGACCATAACTCTCCCACCACCATGCTTGACTGTAGGCAAGACACACTTGTCTTTGTACTCCTCACCTGGTTGCCGCCACACAACCTGACAACATCTGAACCAAATAAGTTTATCTTGGTCTCATTAGACCACAGAACATGGTTCCAGTAATCCATGTCCATAGTCTGCTTGTCTTCAGCAAACTGTTTGCGGGATTTCTTGTGCATCATCTTTAGAAGAAGCTTCCTTCTCGGACGACATTTGATGCAGTGTGAGGTGTATAGTCTGAGCACTAACAGGCTGATCCCCCAGCCCTTAAACCTCTGTAGCTATGCTGGCAGCACTCATACGTCTATTTCCCAAACACAACCTCTGGATTTGATGCTGAGCATATGCACTTAACATCTTTGGTCGACCATGGTGAGGCCTGTTCTGAGTGGAACCTGTCCTGTGAAACTGCTGTATGGTCTTCCCCACCATGCGGCAGCTCAGTTTCAGTATCTTGGCAAACTTCTTATAGCCTAGGCCATCTTTATGTAGAGCAACAGATCCTCAGATCCTCAGAGAGCTCATTGCCATGAGGTGCCATGTTGAACTTCCAGTGACCAGTATAAGAGAGTGTAAGAGCAATAACACCAAATTTAACACACCTGCTCCCCATTCACACCTGAAACCTTGTACCACTAACGAGTCACATGACACAGGGGAGGGAAAATGGCTAAGTTGGCCCAATTTGGACATTTCCACTTAGGGGTGTACTCACTTTTGTTGCCAATGGTTTAGACATTAATGACTGTGTGTTGAGTTATTTTGAGGGGACAGCAAATTTACACTGTTATATAGGCTGTACACTCACTACTTTACATTGTAGCAAAGTTTAATTTCTTCAGTGTTGTCACATGAAAAGATATAATAAAATATATACAAAAATGTGAGGGGTGTACTCACTTTTGTGAGATACTATATATATATATATATATATATATATATATATATATATATTTATTTTATATATATATATTTATTATATATATATATATATATATATATATATATATATTACCAAAATACCATCAGCTATATATATATATATATATATAGATATATGTAGTTATGAATAAATACAGGGAGTGCAGAATTATTAGGCAAGTTGTATTTTTGAGGATTAATTTTATTATTGAACAACAACCATGTTCTCAATGAACCCAAAAAAACTCATTAATATCAATGCTGAATAGTTTTGGAAGTAGTTTTTAGTTTGTTTTTAGTTATAGCTATTTTAGGGGGATATCTGTGTGTGCAGGTGACTATTAATGTGCATAATTATTAGGCAACTTAACAAAAAACAAATATATACCCATTTCAATTATTTATTTTTACCAGTGAAACCAATATAACATCTCAACATTCACAAATATACATTTCTGACATTCAAAAACAAAACAAAAACAAATCAGTGACCAATATAGCCACCTTTCTTTGCAAGGACACTCAAAAGCCTGCCATCCATGGATTCTGTCAGTGTTTTGATCTGTTCACCATCAACATTGCGTGCAGCAGCAACCACAGCCTCCCAGACACTGTTCAGAGAGGTGTACTGTTTTCCCTCCTTGTAAATCTCACATTTGATGATGGACCACAGGTTCTCAATGGGGTTCAGATCAGTTGAACAAGGAGGCCATGTCATTAGATTTTCTTCTTTTATACCCTTTCTTGCCAGCCACGCTGTGGAGTACTTGGACGCGTGTGATGGAGCATTGTCCTCCATGAAAATCATGTTTTTCTTGAAGGATGCAGACTTCTTCCTGTACCACTGCTTGAAGAAGGTGTCTTCCAGAAACTGGCAGTAGGACTGGGAGTTGAGCTTGACTCCATCCTCAACCCGAAAAGGCCCCACAAGCTCATCTTTGATGATACCAGCCCAAACCAGTACTCCACCTCCACCTTGCTGGCGTCTGAGTCGGACTGGAGCTCTCTGCCCTTTACCAATCCAGCCACGGGCCCATCCATCTGGCCCATCAAGACTCACTCTCATTTCATCAGTCCATAAAACCTTAGAAAAATCAGTCTTGAGATATTTCTTGGCCCAGTCTTGACGTTTCAGCTTGTGTGTCTTGTTCAGTGGTGGTCGTCTTTCAGCCTTTCTTACCTTGGCCATGTCTCTGAGTATTGCACACCTTGTGCTTTTGGGCACTCCAGTGATGTTGCAGCTCTGAAATATGGCCAAACTGGTGGCAAGTGGCATCATGGCAGCTGCACGCTTGACTTTTCTCAGTTCATGGGCAGTTATTTTGCGCCTTGGTTTTTCCACACGCTTTTTGTGACCCTGTTGACTATTTTGAATGAAACGTTTGATTGTTCGATGATCACGCTTCAGAAGCTTTGCAATTTTAAGAGTGCTGCATCCCTCTCACTATTTTTTACTTTTCTGAGCCTGTCAAGTCCTTCTTTTGACCCATTTTGCCAAAGGAAAGGAAGTTGCCTAATAATTATGCACACCTGATATAGGGTGTTGATGTCATTAGACCACACCCCTTCTCATTACAGAGATGCACATCACCTAATATGCTTAATTGGTAGTAGGCTTTCGAGCCTATACAGCTTGGAGTAAGACAACATGCATAAAGAGGATGATGTGGTCAAAATACTCATTTGCCTAATAATTCTGCACTCCCTGTAGAACATATTCTTCTATGTGAAGAATATTGGAATGTGAATATTTCATGTTGGTTTTACGTTCTTGGTTAAACGTGATTATATTTGTGTGACTTTTTACGTGTTAGTTTTTTCCCCCAGTTTTCAAGCTTCATTTTAGACTATGAGGGAATATGTTAACGAAGTCACAATATTCTATCTTTAGTTTCTTGCACACCTTGGGTTAGCGCACAATCGAAAACTTTTTACTTTAAATTTGTAATATGCATGCTACCCGATGTCCGCAAAAAGCCGAAGTCAAGAGAAGGGAACATTAGATAAATAATAATATTTTTTTTTAATACACTTATGTAGAAGTTCTTTGCCCTACTTCCAAAGGTAATTAATAATAATTTGCATTCGAATCGTCTTTCCATAGAAGAAAATGTTCTATTTATTTTTAGATAGATATTTCTATACCAAGTGACCAAGTGCATGAACGCACAAAACTAGTCTGCTGACTCTACCACACTTACTTGTGTTGTTTTTACTTCACCTGGACATATGTTTTTACCTGTAATGTAATACATTTTTGAACTTTTATATTCCCTCTGGATTGATCCCTTTTGTTGGGGGGAGTTGGAGCGTACTACATTTTGGATTTATTTCTATACATACCTGATGTATGTTTTTTTAAATATATATTTATACCTATGTATCTATATCAATATATATAGGTATAGGTATATATATATATATATATATATATATATATATGTTGCAGGTAAAGTAAGAAATTGGGTAATCCTAGGATTACCCAGGTAAAACAGACAGTACATAAACGACTGTGGGTAAAACCAAAAGTATGATCATAAATCTCCTCAGAGTGTGGAGTCACCGCATTTAACATATATAGCATGCAATGTAATTCCTCCATATTCACTATCTTTTTTGCCTCCGTCTGTGAGTTTCAAGGGGGGAAAAGCCCCCCTTGTAAACCTCATTTCCTAAGGTTCACTTGGGGTGGATGCCAGACGATCGACAAGGCACCTTCCTTGAACCCCCAGACGGAGGCAAAATAAATAGTGTAGATGGGGGAATTACAGGACATCAGACTTTACCCACAGCCGCTTGGGTAATGTTCTTTTTACTTTATCTATTACACACACACACATATATATATATATATAATATATATATATATATATATATAGACTCTAAATAAGTGCACTCTCACTCGCCAACCTCAACATAGACCAGGGTGCATGGCAGGATATTCAATCAAATTAGGGATAAGCACTCACTGGATTTAAGTACAATAACTATTTATTGGTAGTGACGTTTCGGGGCATTCACCCCTTCCTCAGACAAGACTTGTCTGAGGAAGGGGTGAATGCCCCGAAACGTCACTACCAATAAATAGTTATTGTACTTAAATCCAGTGAGTGCTTATCCCTAATTTGATTATATATATATATATATATATATATTTATTCCAGTACATTATAGATAATAAACCATGGTAGAGCTATATGAGATACCATGACTAAAGTAGGGGATTTCAGCACTCAAATTATAACCCATTTTATCTAAATTCTTATGTATGCCTGCGGAACAGCATCAAATCCAAAAAATGAACCGCACATGCAAAGATTCAATCACATGCAAAAAGTTTATTGCAGAGTTGCTAAAACAAAGTAAAAAGCTAGAAATTATTCATTATATCTAGTACATACCACTGCAGTGGGTTATAGGTATTGCATATCAAACATATCAAAGCATCATCACAAGCGCATGAAAACACATGCAGCAAGCAAAGGTTGGAAAAACACAACTAACAGACTCTCAACTAAGATGTCAAACTGGGTTAACATTTACATAGATTCCTCCATGATAAGGAAAACATAAAGTCCTTTTAACAGACAGTATAAGTCTCGGAAAGGAGAGATCAGGTGTCTCAATTAGTTGCAATATAGACCAACTTTGTAATCCAGCTGATTAAACAATCCTGCAATTATATTCATAGCAGTATGTGTTAACCGAGGTAAAAACGTCCTCTATTGTTAACTTAGCTTGGAGACTTGTACAGTTTGATAGCAGATTAACCATATCTCAGTAGTGCAAACCAGAAACAATAAAACAGACCTGTTTGTAGATATTGCAGCAGCATCCGAGAAAACAAAGTCACAGGGCTAATGAATAACGGACAGGGACATGAGCCTCCGACATCCTTATCTCACCTATCCCAAATGTATCTCCTTGCTCACTATGGACACAGACTTTGCAGGTGAACTCTTTGCCTCTGTGCATAAACCGTATCCAGGCGACTTGTTAGAACCGCTTGATTACCGC
This sequence comes from Bombina bombina, assembly GCF_027579735.1. Lineage (NCBI taxonomy): Eukaryota > Metazoa > Chordata > Amphibia > Anura > Bombinatoridae > Bombina > Bombina bombina. The sequence goes on from NC_069502.1 coordinate 627,674,806, forward strand.
AAGAACCAGGCTTGCTTCTTCAGTTTGAGTTTGAATTTCCCGGGCAGGCTCAGGCCAGCTGTTTGTTTCACAGGTATCTTAATAGCTGCTTTTAGAAGAGTCGACGTGCGTTTCGCCCCATAATGCTGAGCGAAACAGGAACCTCGTCAGGACTGTCAATCACCTCAAGTTACCAGCTTATATTGCTACACCATTGGAGGAGACGTTTATATTTTAGCCAATACAAATAGCCACTCATACCAAGCCTCTTAAATTAAATGAGACAGAGCGATCATGCCTATCTTGCAAATTCATTCAGTGTTTTCCAACACATAAGGTGATACAATTTAGCCATTTACAATATTGTGAAAGAACATTTTTTGTTTAACAAACAAAACAAAAACTTTAACTGCATGTTAAAAATCACTTGCATGTTGCAGTTCAATCAAACTTTGTTACATTGGTTGTCAATACTAGAAAGATGGACTTAACGTAAACATAAATCCTAGGGAGATTAAATACTATAAATCTAGATAAATCTTTTAACTCCTATTCATAAATAGTTAAAGATATTACTTTGGAGGTATTTCTTAGCATAAATGACCCAGAATTTTCATACAAACAGAAGAGAAAATAAAAATTCTTAAAATTAACTGATTGTGTCAAAGCTTCTAAAAAGGACATTTTCATTTTATTTGTTTACAAAGAAGTGGGCATGGAGATTTTTACACTTCAAAAATCGTATTATGAAGTTTTAGCTTTAGATAAGAAAAGATGCATACTCAATCCTTTCGTTTAAACCAAAAGGTGACACCGTATTTAACATGAATGTCCATCTCGCTTCCTTCTTTAATAAGCAATGATCTTCATCCCCACCTCTACCATTGGTTATTCCTCTGTCAATCCCTACAAATTTTAAAGAAACAGTACTACTATTATGTACTTCCCTAAAATGACGAGCAACGCTTGTATCTCTTCCGTAGAGGATGTCATCCCTGTGCTCCTGTACCCTGTCCTTGAATAAACGTTTTGTTTTACCAACATAGAACAGGGGACAGGAGCACCCCAAAAGGTAGACAACCCCCACAGAGTTACAATTTGAAAAACATCTAATAGTATAATTTTTACCTGTATTAGCTGAAAATGTTTTGCTTTTAAGCATATAGGAACAATAGACACAATGTCCACAGGGAAAGCTTCCTTTCACTTGTTGTTTATTTAACCAGTTTGTAGCTGGTTCAGACTGTACAAATCTGCTTTTGACTAACTTATTTTTAAGGTTAGGATATTTTTTTGCAGTCAATAATGGTCTACTTCCTACTTTATCTGCAATTCTGTCATCTAGGGTTAATAAATGCCAATTTTGAGATAGAATATTTCTAACACTTTGCAATTGTCAATTAAATGTAGTGATAAATCTGATACTGTTATCAGATTTAGTTTCTTTTTGAGCATATAGAAGGTCATGACGGTTCAATTTACGTACTTTATTTAAGGTTCTTTTGACCAAATTATGAGAATAGCTTCTTTCAATGAAGCGTTTGCACATTTTTTCAGCATGATAATTGAATTTATTATTTGAAGAACAGTTTCTTTTCAATCTCAGCAATTGACCATATGGAATGCCTTTTTTCAAGGGCTCTGGATGCCCACTCGAGGCTTCCAAAAAATTGTTAGTCGCTGTATCTTTACGAAAATTTTCATTTGAGATACGACTACCTTCCTTTTTAATGCAGATATCTAGAAAAGGTAATTCTTTATCACTATAAGAATAAGTGAGAAAGATGTTTTGATCATTCTTATTTAACTCAGAAACAAAATCATGTAGGCAGGTCAGGGGGCCATCCCATAAAATATAAATGTCATCCACAAACCTAATCCATAAAGATACATGGGAGTCAAAAGTCTCACTAAGTTGTTAATCTTAACATCTAACTCCCATGCTCCCAAGTGGAGACACGCATAAGTTGGCGCACATACGGCACCCATAGCTGTCCCCCTGACCTGCCTATATATTGAGTTGTCAAACTAAAATACATTATTCTCAAGGATGAAACGAAGGAGTTTTATGACAAAGGCCGTATGTATGTCACTGCTTGATCCCCTAGTTTTTAAAAAATGTTTACATGCCCTAATTCCTTTCTCGTGGGGTATAGATGAATAGAGACTCTCTACATCTAGAGAGACTAGGATAGTGCTAGGGGAAACAGTTAGGTCATCACGTTTTCTCAAAAGGTCTGGAGTGTCTTTAATGTAGGAGGGGGGGATAGGAGGTAAGCTCTTAAAAAGAAATCAACATATTGTCCAATGTGTTCGCTAATGCCGCCAATCCCAGACACAATAGGTCTTCCTGGGGGATGTGTCTTGCTCTTATGAATTTTAGGGATAATATAAAAGGTCGGCATGACCGGACACACTGGATTCATAAATTTGAACTCATTAGGAGAGATTAGACCATCCATCTTTGCCTCCTGTAGAATTCTACTTAATTTCAACTTCATTTGATTAATAGGATTCCTAGGGAGTTTCTCATATTGCAATTAATCAGAAAATTGTCTTTTAACCTTGTTTAGATAAAAGGACTCATCTAATAGAACTAAATTCCCGCCCTTATCAGCTGGCTTATAAATGACCCCTTTTGCTGTATTCAGCTCCTTTAATGCTTGTCTCTGTTTTGCTGTTAAATTATCCGCCCATATCCAATCTTCTGGTAATTTACGAATTTGTTTTTCCACAGCTCTTACAAACAGTGATACTGCAGGGACTTGCACTATAGAGGGCATAAAAGTGGATTTCAATTTGAAATTGGTTCTAAAAGTAGGATTAAGTCCCACATTGGCCTCACTATCTTCATTTTCTAATAAGAATGATGTTAGTATCTTTAATGTTTCCTCATCCTTTTGTTGCTCAGAATGCTGAGACATAGTATAATGTAACACTATTTTTCTGGCAAAAAGGTGAAGATCTTTAATTAAATCAAACTTATTTAATTTATTTGTTGGACAAAAGGACAAACCTTTCTTCAAAACCTCAATGTGAGTCAAATTTAACCTAAACTAGGAAAGATTTATTATCTGCAATTCATCTGTGACTATATTTGGAGCTAATAACCCTGATAGGGTCTTCTGCATGGTCTCCCTCTGCTCCTGTACCCTTGTCTCAAATTCTCTCCTCTCCCTCTCTGATTGCGTTGGGGATATCTCTGTTCTACTAGGTTCAAATTTCTGTTCTCTCCACCTCCTCCTCCTCCTTGCTCCATACCTTGAGACCCAGATGTTCCATCGTTTTTTGACACCCTTTCCAAATCAGTTTCAATATCAGACATATCAGTGCCTGAGTCATATGATCCTCTATCAAACTTGTAAACATAGACCTTTTTGTTCACATAATCTTCTTGATCACGATGTAACTTTCTACACTTCCTCATCTTGATCTCTGCTTGTAACTTAGAAATGAGTTTTCATTTCCTCATTCAGTTTGTTAAAATTAGGGTCACTATCAAATTTATTCACCACCTCCAAAGCTTTCTCAACATCATCTTTCAGTTTTTCTAATCTCTTATCATTTCTTTTAATTAGCATTTCAATCATACCTAGGGCACATGTTGATAATTTCTCATTCCATTCATCCAGAAATTCCAAACCACCTTCTTCCTCTCTTGCATTGAAACCTGGGTCCAGAAATAAACGTAGACCTCTAGGAACAATCTTCTTTTCTACATAGTTAGCTAAGCTAGAATTTATTGAATTGATATATACAGGGAGTGCAGAATTATTAGGCAAATGAGTATTTTGACCACATCATCCTCTTTATGCATGTTGTCTTACTCCAAGCTGTATAGGCTCGAAAGCCTACTACCAATTAAGCATATTAGGTGATGTGCATCTCTGTAATGAGAAGGGGTTTGGTGTAATGACATCAACACCCTATATCAGGTGTGCATAATTATTAGGCAACTTCCTTTCCTTTGGCAAAATGGGTCAAAAGAAGGACTTGACAGGCTCAGAAAAGTAAAAAATAGTGAGACATCTTGCAGAGGGATGTGGCACTCTTAAAATTGCAAAGCTTCTGAAGCATGATCATCAAACAATCAAGCGTTTCATTCAAAATAGTCAACAGGGTCGCAAGAAGCGTGTGGAAAAACCAAGGCGCAAAATAACTGCCCATGAACTGAGAAAAGTCAAGCGTGCAGCTGCCAAGATGCCACTTGCCACCAGTTTGGCCATATTTCAGAGCTGCAACATCACTGGATTGCACAAGGTGTGCAATACTCAGAGACATGGCCAAGGTAAGAAAGGCTGAAAGACGACCACCACTGAACAAGACAGCAAGGTGGAGGTGGAGTACTGGTTTGGGCTGGTATCATCAAAGATGAGCTTGTGGGGCCTTTTCGGGTTGAGGATGGAGTCAAGCTCAACTCCCAGTCCTACTGCCAGTTTCTGGAAGACACCTTCTTCAAGCAGTGGTACAGGAAGAAGTCTGCATCCTTCAAGAAAAACATGATTTTCATGCAGGACAATGCTCCATCACACGCGTCCAAGTACTCCACAGCGTGGCTGGCAAGAAAGGGTATAAAAGAAGAAAATCTAATGACATGGCCTCCTTGTTCACCTGATCTGAACCCCATTGAGAACCTGTGGTCCATCATCAAATGTGAGATTTACAAGGAGGGAAAACAGTACACCTCTCTGAACAGTGTCTGGGAGGCTGTGGTTGCTGCTGCACGCAATGTTGATGGTGAACAGATCAAAACACTGACAGAATCCATGGATGGCAGGCTTTTGAGTGTCCTTGCAAAGAAAGGTGGCTATATTGGTCACTGATTTGTTTTTGTTTTGTTTTTGAATGTCAGAAATGTATATTTGTGAATGTTGAGATGTTATATTGGTTTCACTGGTAAAAATAAATAATTGAAATGGGTATATATTTGTTTTTTGTTAAGTTGCCTAATAATTATGCACAGTAATAGTCACCTGCACAGACAGATATCCCCCTAAAATAGCTAAAACTAAAAACAAACTAAAAACTACTTCCAAAAATATTCAGCTTTGATATTAATGAGTTTTTTGGGTTCATTGAGAACATGGTTGTTGTTCAATAATAAAATTAATCCTCAAAAATACAACTTGCCTAATAATTCTGCACTCCCTGTATATATATATATATATATATATATATATATATATATATAGAATATTTTCCCCTATGTGAAGAACATTGGAATGTAAAATGTGTACATTACATACACACTAAAACACATTATTAAATATTAATATTGATTAAAAATTATTTGTATTGTTTTCAGGTATTTGCTGCCACCTTTTATTTTGCTCTAACCCTTTACCCGAGGACTTCAGTCACGCTAACCAGACATTGTGCAAATTTAGTTTGAGATTGTGCAGTTGTGTTTAGCAAGTTTCAATATAATGTAAGTGCACCATTTGCAGTCTAGCCCTATGTAACTTGGCCAGTCAGGGCATTTTAACCTTTGACTGACTTTTTTTCTAACAAAAAGTCAGGTACCACTGCATCTAGGTAATATTCTGGGCCAGGTAACCTCCTTTACCAAGAGTACTTATTTATTTCTAAGATACAGCACAATTACACTGTGTGCACAATCATTAGGAAAGTTGTATTTTTGAGGATTCATTTCATTATTGAACAACTACAGTGCTCTTGGTCAATCCAAAATGTTAATAAACCTCAAACCTGAATATTTAAGAAAGTAAAATTGAGGTTTTGGCTTTCTTAGGAGAATATATATGTGTGCACAATTATTGGGCAACTATTAGAGTGCAGAATTATTATGTAACTAAATGAAATCGAGAATTTTCCATTCCCACTTGTTTATTTTCATTGTTAAAGTGAGAATAATAAACAATCAAAATTTACAAACAAACATTTCTGACATTTCCAAAAACTAAATCAGTTACCCATATAGCCACCCTTCTTTTCAATAACAGACATTAGCCATGGAGTCTGTCAGTTTCTTGAACTGCTGACAATCAAGTTTTTGTGCAGCAGCAACCATAGCCTCCCAGACACTGTTCAGAGAGGTGTACAGTTTTCCTTCACCGTAAATCTCCCATTTAAGAAGGGCCCACAAGTTCTCAATAGTGTTTAGGTCAGGTGAGGAAGAGGGCCATGTCATTATTTTTTTCATCTGTAAGGCCTATACTGGCTAGCCACGCAGGGGAGTACTTTGATGCATGCGACGGAGCATTGTCCTGCATAAATATCATGGTCTTCTTAAAAGATCCAGACTTTTTTCCTGTACTACTGCTTGAAGAAAGTGTCTTCTAAAAACTGGCAATATTTTTGGGAGTTGATTTTGAGTCCATCTTCAACCTGAAAGGGTTCAACTAGCTCATCTTTAATAATACCAGCCCATACTAGTACCCCACATCCACCTTGCTGGCAGCTGAGTTGAAGTGGAGCTCTGTGTCCGTTACTCATCCAGCCACGGGCCCATCCATCTGGTCCATCAAGAGTCACTCTCATCGCATCAGTCCATAAAAATTTTGAAAAATCTGTCTTCAGATATTTCTTGGCCCAGTCCTGACGTTTCAACTTATGTGTCTTGTCCAGTGGAAGGTTTCAGCCTTCCTTATCTTGGCCATGTCACTGAGCACTGAACACCTTGTACTTCTGGGCACTCCAGGTAGGTTGCAGTTCTGGAATATGACAGCACTGGAGGATAATGGGTTCCTGGTAGCTTCACATTTGATTCTTCTCAAATCTCTGGCAGTTAATTCGCGTCTTTTTTTCTCAACATGTTTCTTGCGACCCTGTTGACTATTTTCAACCAAACGTTTGATGGTTCTATGATTACGCCCCAATATCTTAATAATTTCAAGAGTGCTGCAACCCTCTGTTAAATCACTTTTTTGGCCTATTTTGTCTGAAGAAAAGAAGCTGCCTAATAATTATGCACACATTGATGTAGGGTGTTGATCTTCTCAAGGCCACTCCCTCCCTCATTACACATACACATCACCTGATATGCTTAAATCCAATAAGCATTCAAGTTTATATAGCTTGTAGTTGGAAAATATGCATAAAAATTATGATTTGGTCAAAATACTCACTTGCCTAATAATTGTGCACACATTGTACAAACACTTTTCAATAAATACATATATAAACAAGTTAAGTTTACCTTTTAATAATTTCTTATAAGTATCTGTGAAAGGGAGAACATTTAAACAGATATAGTTAACATTTCTCTTTACTCAACAGTTTTTCAGATAGTTTATATATCATCCATATCCATTCCTCCAGGAAGTGCACATATTGACAAAGGGGTTTCTGATCTTTTCCTCCCATTTATTGAAATATATGTCAACAGAAGCAATACTATTTATTTTATTTACAGCTTTTATGAGGATAATCATTTTCTTAATTTTTATAGTCATGAGTCATGACTATGCATCCCCATCTTTAATGTGCCTTAGACTGCTATTCGAGCTTGTGGGGAGTGCTTGAACCCTTAGTTTGAAGGTGATATTCTAAAATAAAGCTGCTTTAATCACTTTTATTAGACAAATGTTGTATTTTGACTCCTAGCCTTAGCATGTTGTCTTATCATTCTCTCCTCACACCTGTTTAGGCCCCTACTGCTTTTCTTAATCCCAATCCTCAAACACTTATGCCTCACTCAATTTCCCTCTCTCCAGAGCCCTTTCTTAGACCCCTTGCACTCACTTATTCTCTCCATCTCTCATCCTTCTCTCATTCTTTCATCACACCCATCCTCCTTTCTCTCAGATCCCCTCTCAGTTTCCCTCTCTGCCCTTAACTCTTTTGTAGACCCACCTCTTTTTTATGCTTATATTTCATAACCCCCTTACACATTCAAACAATCACACCGAATGCTTAAATTCCATTTACAAGGAGATGTGGGTAACAGGGAAATTTTTAGGTAACATATCTGCCTTTTTTTTAAAGAGGTTCAGGTGAAAAAAAATTTGTCAGCTTTTTACAGATACGTTGCATCACTTTCAAATGCTACAACTTTTGAGTATCATGTTCTTTTACAATATGCTACATGTTTCAATAGATCCACATTTTTTTTTCAAGTGCTGTAAATTTAAAAAAGGCAGCTTCATAACTCTGCTCTTGAAAAAGATGGATAGATTCATTGAAACACGTAGATCATTTTAATTTTAAAGCTGTTTTATGAATAAATGAAAATGTGTTATTTTATTGAAGGCTGGGTTATTTTATATAATAGATATAAAAATACATTTAATGGATACTAAATAACTTTAGATGGTTTAAGCACATTAGGAGTTCATAGTAACCCAGCCTGATGATCTCTTGTATTGCACCAGCAAAAGAAGAAACTTCCCTGAAGATAGTGAATGTTAGATAAGGAACCAGAAACAAAATATGGTTTGCTATGATATATTTAACATTTCTTCATATTCCTCTACTTATTTGGACTGTCTATTTAATCAGGACTTATTTATAAAAATAGACTTTTTAAAGTTGCAATTAAAATGCCTTTTGTGACTTTCATTGAATCTGCTTCAAAAACACACAGATGTTATTCTGCTACAAATATTTTATTGGTCATATGCAAACAACAGGGTTTCTGTTACATTGTTATACTGCTGCCATTAATAATGACTTGACTATGATGTCACTCCAAGTATAGACAAATAAAACAGAGGAGGAAAGAAAGCTGTGCCACCCATTTTACTAAAACTATAGTGACACATACTTGAGAATTTTAATTTCACAAGAAGAAGAAACTTTTCTTACAAGGTTTGGTTCAAATCACGCTCTAATTATTAGAGTTGTGCATTCAACAGTTTTGATCACTAACGAATGCGGAAGTAAGAGGCTATTTTCTGTATTCGGCTCTTTTCGAAGCCAATTATCCTCTTGTGCAAGTGAAACACACTAAGATCTCTGCAAATCCATCTTAATGTGATTTACGAGCACAAAAATATATTTGGCTCAGAAATGAGCTGAATACCAAAAATAGCCTCCTACTTCCGCATTCGGCAGTGAACGAAACCTTCAAATGCACATATCCACTAATTATCTCATGGTCTTTAAAAATGATGCATTATTTAAATTGTCACACATTACTTTAAAGTTAGAAAACTATCTATAGTTTATTTGTATGTTTACATTGATATTATTATTTGTTGATAATGATGCCCTAGTATAGAAATATTCCTGCATGCACACGGGTGTCGAGAGATTGGGGGCAAGAGGAGAAACTAAATTTGCTCCTTATATCCATCTTGAGACAACCTTTTGATGTTAATGAGCCACAATTTTTAAAATGGAGTTCATAAACTATAAACAGGGCTGATGTTGCTGATAATATTATGTTCAAGGCATTTTTTTTTTTTGCCAGTATCCTTTGGAAATTCTGCTGAGCTATCTGCCCATGCATTTGTGATAGCGAAGATTCTTATCACTGAAAGTCTGCAAACTAACCAGTATATAATACACGCTTCATAAATAATAATAAACTTTCATGATTCAGATAGCGATTGTAATTTTAAACAATTTTCCAATTTATGTTTATCATCAATTTTGCTTTGTTCTTTTGGTATTCTTAGTTGAAAGCTAAACCTAGCTAATTTCTAAGTCTTTGAAGGCCGCCTCTTCTCTCAGGGCATTTTGACAGTTTTTCACCACTAGAGGGTGTTAGTTCATGTGTGTTATATACATAACACTGTGCTCACGCATGTGGAGTTCCAGTGAGCCAGCTCTGGTTGGCTAAAATGGATGTCTGTAAAAAGAACTGAAATAAGGGGGCAGATTGCAGAGGCTTAGATACAAGGTAATCACAGAGGTAAAAAGTGTATTTATATAACTGTGTTGGTTATGCAAAACTAGGGAATGAGTAATAAAGGGATTATCTATCCTTTTAAACAATAACAATTCTGGTGCAGACTGTCCCTTTAAGCAAGATTATAAAATATAGTAGTATTGGGCCAGATTACAAATGGCAAGCTATTTAGTGTTTTCACTCATGTGCAAACAATAACAGAAGAAAACGTTTAACGTGTAAAAATGATTTATCCTTTTATCAGGTATTTGAGTGGAAAGGACTCCAAAGTATATATTCATATGTGTATATATGTATTTGTATGTGTACATATGTGTTTATATGAGTATATATGTATCTATATACACATATAAGCACATTAATACACATGTAAACACATACATTCAAATAAAGTGGTACACTCATATATACACCATCTATTAAAAAATATTCATAGAAATATTAATTAAAAATATGTATAAGCATTAAAAGGTATATGGTATATGACAAGATATTTGAATGTAAAGGGCTATAATTAATGAGTGTGTGTGTATATATATATATATATATATATATATATATATATATATATATATATATATACATATACATGTCTAAATATGTGTCTGTATATATAAATATGTATATGTGTATACATGTGTATATAACGAAATGATCAAAAATAAAAAAGAATTACATCTAATCTAATAGCCCTATCAAAATAAAAAGCCCACCCAAAATAAAAAAAAAAAATCCCTAGCCTACAATAAACTACCAATGGCCCTTAAAAGGGCCTTTTGTAGGGCATTGCCCTAAGTTAAACAGCTCTTTTACCTGTAAAAAAATACAAAGACCCCCCTAACAGTAAAACACACCACCCAACTAAACCCCAAAATAAAAAAAATATAAAAACCTAAGCTACCCATTGCCCTGAAAAGGGCATTTGTATGGGCATTGCCCTTAAAAGGGCATTTAGCTCTTTTGCTGCCCAAACCCTAATCTAAGAAAAAAAACACCCAAAAAACCCTTAAAAAACCTAACACTGACCCCCAATGATCCACTTACAGTTTTCGAAGTCCCGCTTGAAAGATCTTCATCCTGGGGGAGAAGTCCTCATCCAGGCGGTGAGAAGTCTAACTGCCTGGATGAGACTTCTCACCGCCTGGATGAAGATTCATCATCCAATAGAATTAGAGCTTCTTAAATCCTATTGGCTGATTTGAAAAGCCAATAGGATTTTAGCAGCTCTAATTCCTATTGGCTGATTCAAAAGGAATGCAAGGGACGCCATCTTGGATCGCGTACCTTGCATTGAAGATTCAGTGTACGGCGGTGACCGTGATGCTCTGGTGATTCTCCGCGCCGGATGTAGACTTCTCGCGGATTGGATGAGGAATTTGCTGCTGGGATGAAGATTGAAGAGGCCGCCTGGATGAAGACTTCTCGCCGCCTGGATGAGGACTTCTCTGCCAGGATGAAGATGAAGCAGGACTTCAAATACTGTAAGTGAATCGTTGGGGGTTAGTGTTAAGTTTTTTAAGGGTTTTTTGGGTACGTTTTATTTTTAGATTAGGGTTTGGGCAGCAAAAGAGCTAAATGCCCTTTAAGGGCAATGCCAATACAAATGACCTTTTCAGGGCAATGGGTATCTTAGGTTTTTTTATTTTGTGGGTTGGGGGGGTGGGGGTTTGTAATGTTAGTGGGTATTTGTATGTTTTTTTTTCACAAAAAGAGCTGATATCTTTAGGGCAATGCCCTACAAAAGGCTCTTTAAAGGACCATTGGTAGTTTATTCTAGATTAGGTTTTTATTTTGGGGTGTTTTTTTTTAATGGGTATTAGAAAATGAATAATTTTTATTATTTTTGATAATTTGTTAGTTTGTGTAATGTATTTTTAGGGGGTGTTTGTTGTTTTTTTTTGTAGCAAAAGAGCTGTTTAACTTAGGGCAATGCCCTACAAAAGGCCCTTTTAAGGGCCCCACGAAAGGTCCTTTTTAAGGGCCCTTGGTAGTTTGGGGGGTGGGAGGTTTTATACTGTTAGGGGTTTTTTTTTGTAGCAAAAGAGCTGTTTAACTGAGGGTAATACCCTACAAAAGACCATTTTAAGGGCCCCCAAAAGGTCTTTTTAAGGGCCCTTGGTAGTTTATTCTAGATTAGGCTTTTTATTTTGGGGTATTTTCTTTTTTAAAGGGTATTAGAATAGGAATAATTTTTATTTTATTTTTTTGGATAATTTCATTTTTTGGTAATGGTAGTTTTTTTATTTTTTGTAATAGTAGCTTTTTTATTTTTTTGTAATTTTAGGTTTTAGTGTTAGGTTTTATTTCACAGGTAATTTTGTATTTATTTTAACTAGGTAGTAAGTACATAGTTAATGACTATTTACTAACTAGTCTACCTAGTTAAAATGAATATAAACTTACCTGTGAAATAAAAATAAAACCTAAGCTAGCTACAATGTAACTATTAGTTATATTGTAGCTATCTTAGGTTTTATTTCACAGGTAAGTATTTAGTTTTAAATAGATATTATTTAGTTAATAATTGTAAATTTAATTTAGATCTATTTTAATGATGTTAAAGTTAGGGCATGTTAGGGTTACGTTAGGGTTAGGGTTAGGTTTAGGGGTAGGGTTAGGTTTAGGGGTAGGAATTAATAGTTTTATTTAGGTTGTTGCGATGTGTGGGCAGGCGGATTATGGGTTAATAGGTTTATTTAGTGGTAGTGATGTGGGAGGCCAGAGGTTTAGAAGTTAAAAACTTTATTTAGTTGCGGCGATGCCGGGGAGTGGCGGAATTGGGGTTAATAACTTTAGTATAGTGGCGGCGATATCGGGAGTGGCAGATTAGGGGTTAATACATTTAGTTAGGTGGTGGCGATATCGGGAGTGGCAGATTAGGGGTTAATGACATTATTTAGGTGTCGGCGATGTCGGGGCAGCAGATTAGAGGTGTTTAGACATAGGGTTTATATTAGGGTGTTAGGTTTAAACGTTAATTTTTTTCCCCATAGACATCAATGGGGCTGCGTTACGGAGCTTTTCTTTCCGTGATCGCAGGTGTTAGACTTTTTTCTGACCCGCTCTCCCCATTGATGTCTATGGGGAAGTGTGCACGAGCACATCAAAACAGCCCTTGTTTTTGGTGCGGTATGGAGCTTAAAAGCACCATATCGCCCGTACAAGCCAGGTTTTTTAAAACTTGTAATGGCAGCGCTATAGGGGATTAAATAACGGCACTTTTGTTGCGTTCATTAATTTACCTATAGCACTCAAAACTCATAATCTAGGTGATTATTATTTACAATAACATCCCTTAGTAGAATCTCACTATCTTTACCATCTGTTGTAAAGACTAAACAAAAGTAATCATTTAAACAGTTTGCTATTTGTTTATCTTCTTCCACTACTCTATCATCATTCTTGAGTCTAACTATCCTGTTAGTTTTTCTCTTTTCACTGATATATCTAAAGGAGGTTTTCTCACTGTTTTTTTACAGATTGTGCTATATTCTCTTCTGCATCAGTTTTAGCCTTTCTGATTAACAGCTTTGCCATCTTTTGATGGGTTCTCCATTTTTCCTTATGCTCTTCTGAGCCAGTTAGTTTGAATTTTTTATAGGCTGTATTTTTTGTCTTAACTGCATGTGCTACTTCTCTTGAAAACCATATTAATTTTCTTTTTCTTTTACTTTTACATATATACACATATAAATACATAAATACATATGTACACATATATATATATATATATATATATATATATATATATATATACATGTATATAGATTTATATGTATGTATCGTTATGTTAAAGACCTTTGTCTGCCTTTTTAAAAAAAATTTAACAACTGAGACCTCATATCTTTGAGCCTTTATAACTTTTGTGTGCTAAATTTTTTAAATATAGTTTTTTTATTAGATGGTGTTACTCTGTAATGTAATGTGTTTTGTGACACTTTTAAGTTTTACGAAAAACAATTAACCAGAGCTCTGAAAACGCAGTAATCTTTCTAGTATAAATTGTGATTGCGCTCAATCGATGACTTTTACTTTCAACTCATAATACCGGCTGTAAACCCGGCAAGTGTGAATACCCACGATAAACACAAACATTAGAGCTTCACTCATAATCTGGCCCTATATGTGTATATATGTATCTATTGCCATCCCAAAAATGTTACATACTCAATAGCAAAGGGACAACTGATTAGAGCTAAAATGAATTGCTCCACCAATGAAACATTCATAGAACATCAGAATAATCTACTTGATCGCTTGGATAAAAGGGGATACCCCAAAAGAGTTGTTAAAAGGCCAGTTCGGGATGTCCAGAGTATTGACCGTGAGATTCTCCTTATTAGCAAGGATAAGAGAAACACCCACCAAAGCTTGGATCTGGTTACGTTTGTGACGAACTTTAGCTCTAACTACCAGTCCATTTGTGACATTGTGAAAAAGCATTTTAAACTACTTGTGGCAGATGATAAGATCATTAACTGTGTATCCAAAGAAATTAGATGTTCCTATCGTCGGAATAAAACATTGGGTAGCTATCTGTCTCCCACAGTTTTGAGCAATCCTCGAGCTACAATAAACAAAGTTCTTGGTTAACATCCAAAGGTATGTTTAGATGTGGGAGCAATAGATGCAAAGCGTGTTACTATATCCCCATCTCAGATACATTCACATCTGCAGTCACACATCAATCATTTGATATCAACTTTTGTCTTAACATGCACATCTAACTATGTTATCTATTTGATAACCTGTATTTTGTGTAATATTCAATATGTCGGACACACGACTCGGGATATCAGGTCCCGCATCAGTGAACATTTGTCCACTATTCACTTGGGCAAATCCACTGCACCAGTAGTACAGCATTTTGTTAACCAACATCAAAAGGATGTTTCATCCTTCAGATGGCTAGCAATTGATATGATACCTTATCCCAAGAGAGGTGGTGACAGACAAAAGCTCCTGGAAAAACGTGAAATGCTATAGATATTTAAACTATCTACCAGGGTCCCTTTGGGTTTAAACGTAGAGTATGATTTTTATTAATTACTGGGAATAATATATCCCACTGAACTAGACATTTATCCAGCTATTTAGTATCACTACACCATTTTTACTTTTACTATATTATGTCTGGGTCAGACGGATTTATTAAAATGACATACGTGCTCTGTACCTCCCAATAAGCATCTATCTTACCACTAAACATAACTTTATCAGCTGTGTATCCCAGGAGAGTAGGTATCTGTGTGTCAGGGTGCCAGGAATCAGACTGAGACGAGAAGTGCAAAAATAATCACACCTTTATTAATAGCAAAAAATAATAAAATGTCCACAAGTCAAATAACAAGCCAGGAGTCAAAACCAGAGCTGGTAGTCAGACGAGCCGAGTCAGGAGCCAAAGCGAATAGTCAGACAAGCTGGAATCAGGAACAAGAAAAGCAGCAGAGTCAGGAACAAGCCAGGGATCAGGAACCAGGAAGGACGTCAGGCAGCCATGTAATACACAGGAACTCTCACAAACAGGTCTGAGACAAAGCAAAGGCAAAGCATACTGAACAAAGGCCCTTTAAATAATAAGTGATAACATCACAATTCTGAGACTGCATTCTGTCTCACATGGATGATGCACACCAGTCTGGCCATAAAAGGAAGTGCAGGAAATGAGCAGCATCCCCCACAATGCACCATAGTCAAGAAGAGTGGTGAGTAAAATGGCTGCAAGCAGCACATGGCAAACAAAGCAGGGAAAAACCATGACAGTACCCTCCCCTCAATGACCCCTCCCTGTGGGAGGACAAAAGGCTTATTGGGGAAACGGGCATGGAAGGCACGGAGGAGGGCGGGAGTATGAACATCAGAGGAGGGAACCCAAGAACGTTCCTCCAGACCGTAGCCCCTCCAGTGAACCAAATACTGTACACGGCCCATGGACATAAGAGAGTCAATAATGCTGCTGACCTCATACTCCTCATGGTTGTCAACAAAGATAGGACGGGGACAAGGCAAAATAGTGGTAAACCGATTACAAACCAATGGTTTCAAGAGGGAGACATGAAAAACATTGGAGATGCGCATAGCAGGAGGAAGGTCAAGAGCGTAGGCCACAGGATTAACCCGTCGGAGTATTCAAAAAGGACCAACATAATGGGGAGCTAATTTATTGGAAGGCACACAAAGGTTCAAGTTGTGGGAGGACAGCCAAACTCTCTCACCAACCTGGTAGGAAGGCGCGGGCAGACGCCTACGATCAGCCTGGAACCTTTGGCGCTGCACAGAACAATGAAGGCAATCCTGAATCTGCACCCACATGGAACGGAGTTGCTGGAGATGCTTCAGAATACCCTGAGACATGAATGAATTGGGAAACAAGGATGGTTGAAACCCATAATTCGCCATGAACGGGGATATCTTGGAGGAAGCAATAATAGCACTATTACGAGCAAACTCTGCCCAAGGTAACAGTTCAGGCCAATTATTGTGGTGATCTGAGACATAGCAATGGAGGAACTGTTCCAGAGCTTGATTAGACCGCTCCGCAGCCCAACTGGATTGAGGGTGATATGCCGAGGAGAAGGAAAGCTAGATCCCCATTTGAGCACAAAAGGAACGCCAAAATCTGGAGACAAACTGGCTACCCCGGTCCGACACTATCTCCTTGGGTAACCCATGTAAACAGAAGACCTCCCAGGCAAAAATTGAAGCAAGCTCCTGAGTGGTAGGCAGCTTAATCAAGGGAATGCATTGTGACATTTTAGAAAAACTGTCAACCACCATAAGGATAACAGTATTGCCATTGGAAACAGGGAGCTCACCATTAGCAATAGGTTGAAGAAGACCCACAGGAAGACGTCGAGGAGTCTTATTCTATGCACAAACTGAGCAGGAAGCAACATACGCAGCAGCATCAGAACGAAGACCTGGCCACCAGAATTGTCGAGTGACAGACCAAATCATTTGGTTCTTGCGTGGGTGACCTGCGGCTTTAGGATAGTGATAAGTGTGCAAAAGTTTAGTTCGAAGAATCTCAGGAACAAAACACTTACCACTAGGTTTCTCAGGAGGTGCATTGGTTTGTGCAGCCAGAACCTCCTCCCCCAAGGGAGAAGTCAAATTAGTACGTATGGTAGCCAAAATATGGTCAGGAGAAATAACAGGAGTAGGTACAGACTCCTCTTTAGACAGAGGTGAAAATTGTCGAGAGAGGGCATCAGCCCTAACATTCTTACTACCAGGCAGCTAGGAGACCACATAATTAAACCAAGACAAAAATAGCGCCCATCTGGCCTGTCGGGGTGACAAACGTTTTGCTTCAGATAGATAAGTTAAATTCTTGTGGTCAGTAAGAATGAAAACTGGCACGCTAGTACCCTCGAGAAGATGTCTCCATTCCTTGAGTGCCAAAATTATGGCCAGTAATTTCCTGTTGCCAATTTCATAATTGCACTCCGCTGGAGACAATTTCTTAGAGGAGAAACCACACGGATGCAAGGAACCGCCAGGCGTAGGACATTGAGACAAGAGGTCACCTACTCCAGTCTCAGACACATCAACCTCAAGAATGAAAGGCAGGACAGGGTTAGGATGAGCCAGAACTGGAGCGGCAGCAAAAGCAGTCTTAAGACTATCAAAGGTCTTAATGGCAGTAGGTGACCAATGGAGTGGATCATTCTCTTTACGGGTCATGTCTGTGATAGGTTTGACCAAGGAAGAATTTTTTTTAATAATCTTTCTATAGTATTTGGCGAACCCCAAAAAACGTTGAATAGACCGAAGACCAGCTGGGCAAGGCCACTTCAGAACTGCAGATAACTTGTCAGGATCCATGGAGAACCCTGCAATGGAGATAACATAACCTAGGAAGGTTCCTTGAGTCTGATGGAACTCACATTTCTCGAGTTTACAAAACAGGCTGTTCTCACGTAGTCTCTGAAGAACCCGTGTAACATCAGAATGATGAGCCTCAAGTGTGGGTGAGTGTATGAGGATTTTGTCTAAGTACACCACAACACACTGTTGCAACATATCTCGTAGGACATCATTAATAAATTCCTGATAAACAGCAGGAGCATTACATAGGCCAAAGGGCATTACAAGATACTCATAATGCCCACTCCTGGTGTTAAATGCTGTTTTCCATTCATGGCCCTCCTTAATCCTAACAAGATTGTACGCTCCTCTCAAATCAAGTTTAGTAAAGACCGTAGCTCTCTTGAGGCGGTCAAAGAGTTCTGTAATGAGCGGAATAAGGTAAGCATTCTTAATGGTAAGATGATTAAGACCACTATAATCGATGCATGGTCTTAACTCGCCACCCTTTTTCTTCACAAAGAAGAAGCCAGCGCCTGCAGGAGAGCAGGATTTGCCAATGATCCCCACGACAGAGCATCAGCAACATACTCCTCCATAGCACAATTCTCTGCAACAGACAGAGGGTACATCCTGCTCCGAGGAGGAATGGCTCCCGGTTGCAGGT
Organism: Bombina bombina; assembly: GCF_027579735.1. Lineage (NCBI taxonomy): Eukaryota > Metazoa > Chordata > Amphibia > Anura > Bombinatoridae > Bombina > Bombina bombina. Next base: position 627,693,075 of record NC_069502.1, read on the forward strand.
CTATGGCACAATCGTAAGATCGGTGAGGAGGCAACGTACCGGCACGCACCTTGTCAAAAAACATCTAGTAACTCTTGGTACTCCTCTGGCAATTGAGATACTGAAGAAGTGCACAAGACTTTAACTGGTTTCCGAAGACAAGTGGAAATACATTGCAGGGACCATGACAAAATTTCGGACCTGCTCCAGTCGAGACTGGGATTGTGCTTTTCGAGCCAGGGATAACCCAGAACAACCGGAAAATGCGGAGAGTTTATCTCCTAGAACTGGAGGGTTTCAAAATGGAGAGCCCCAACAGCCATGGACAACGGAGCAATTTCGAGTGCGGGCTGAAGGGGCCTGCCATCAATGGCTTCAATAGCAAGCGGAATGAACCAAGGCAAAACAGGAATGGAGTGCTTTGATACAAAAGCACTGTCAATTAAATAGCCCGCAGCACCGGAGTCAACAAGAGCCTGAGTGACTATGGAGGAGTCCACCTAGGAAAGGACAACCGTGACCAAAGGTTTCTCCTTAAGCGGTTCCAGGGGCGAAGATAAACCACCCAAGGTCTGCCCCCGACAGGACCTTAGGTGTGAGCGTTTCCCGGCTGTGTAGGACAAGACTTCAAAAGGTGGCCCTGCAAGCCACAACAGAGGCAAAGCCCCTCCCTCCTACTAAAGGCCCTCTCAGCCGCAGAGAGATGCGTGAATCCCAACTGCATCAGCTCAGCAGTACCTGGTGACTCGGGACCAGGAGGCATGCGAGGAGAGGGAGGCATGGGTGGGAACAAACACGTAGGAGACAACGGAACAGGAGGCTTCCGCAAACACTCCTTGAAAGAGGGCCTCTCTCTGAGTCTGATGTCAATTAGGATCAAAAAAGACACCAATGCCTCGAGATCCTCTGGTAAATCTCTGGCAGAAACTTTGTCTTTAATCGCATCAGAGAGCCCATGAAAGAAGGCGGCAACAAGGGCTTCATTGTTCCAACCTACCTCTGCGGAAAGCGTACGGAACACAATAGCATACTGAGCAACAGATCTTGTACCTTGCTGAATGGACATGAGTCGTTTAGTAGCAGAGGAGGAGCGAGCCGGAACATCAAATACCCTTCGAAAGGAGGCCACAAATTCAGGGTAATTTTAAATCACAGGTTTATTAGTCTCCCACAAGGGATTAGCCCAGGCAAGAGCTGTGTCAGAGAGTAACAAGATGAGAAGTCCCACCTTAGCTCTGTCAGAGGGAAACGCCTGAGGTAACATCTCAAATTAAATGCTCACCTGGTTCAAAAACCCTCTGCACTGAATAGAATCGCCTCCATATTGCTGAGGTAGAGGTGCAGAACCGGACATGCTCCTGGTAGGCATAGGTGCAGCAGCGGAAACAGGAGCAGCCATAACTTGCGGGACACTTTGGTCCAAATGTGCAGTGCGAGTCAGCAGGGTTTGCAGGGCTAGTGCAAATTGATCCTGGAAATGATGGCAGGTAAAGGTGGATAATTAGCACCATCAGGATTCATGGCCTTTGCATAATGTCAGGGTGCCAGGAATCAGACTGAGTCAAGAAGTGCAAAAATAATCACACCTTTATTAATAGCAAAACATAATAAAAAGTCCACAAGTCAAATAACAAGCCAGGAGTCAAAACCAGAGCTGGTAGTCAGACGAGCCGAGTCAGGAACCAAAGCGAATAGTCAGACGAGCCGGAATCAGGAACAAGGAAAACAGCAGAGTCAGGAACAAGCCAGGGATCAGGAACCAGGAAGGACGTCAGGCAGCAAGGTAATACACAGGAACTCTCACAAACAGATCTCAGACAACGCAAAGGCAAAGCATACTGAACAGAGGCCCTTTAAATAATAAGTGATGACATCACAATTCTGAGACTGCATCCTGTCTCACATGGATGATGCACACCAGTCTGGTCATAAAAGGAAGTGCAGGAAATGAGCAGCATCCCCCACAATGCACCATAGTCAGGAAGAGAGGTGAGTAAAATAGCTGCCAGCAGCACATGGCGAACAAAACAGGGAAAAACCCTGACACTGTGGCAGTTAGAAGTAATCACATTGGCCTCTATTTATCAAGCTGTCAACCCCAAATACGCTGGAATTCCGCAGCGTATTTGTGGTGAGCCTGATTCGCCTTAGTTATCAAAGGCTAGAGACCGGCAAAAGTAGAATTTAGTGACGTAACATACGATCCGCCGGACAGATCGATGGTTCGGCACAATCTGACTACTTTTGGAAGTTATCAAAGAACTACCAGTTACGCTCACCACTTTTCCGGCCCAGCGTACCTAGTTTTCAATCCGCCGCCCTGGAGGCGGCGGATGCCATAGGAATCAATGGGAGTCTGACAGCAGTGAAAGCTCATGTTCGCTGCTGCCCGATATCCCATTGATTTCTATGGAAAAAGTCTACACCTAACACCCTAACATGTACCCCAAGTCTAAACACCCCTAATCTGCCCCCCCTACACCGCCGCCACCTGCATTATACTTATTAACCCCTAAAACGCTGCTCCCGGACCCCGCAGCAACTATAATAAATATATTAACCCCTAAACCGCCGCTCCCGGACCCCGCCGCCACCTACATTATATCTATTAACCCCTAATCTGCTGCCCCCTATACCGCCGCCACCTACATAAAGTTATTAACCCCTATCCTGCCGATCCCGTACCCCGCCGCAACTAAATAAATTGTTTAACCCCTAAACCACCACTCCCGGAGCCCACCGCCACCTACATTATATTTATTAACCCCTAATCTGCCCCCCCCTACACCGCCGCCACTATAATTAAGTAATTAACCCCTAAACCTAAGTCTAACCCTAACACCCCCTAACTTAAATATAATTTAAATAAATCTAAATAAATATTACTATTATTAACTAAATTATTCCTATTTAAAACTAAATACTTACCTATAAAATAAACCCTAAGATAGATACAATATAACTAAGCGTCATCCAAGATGACGTCCCTTGAATTCTGATTGGCTGATAGGATTCTATCAGCCAATCAGAATTAAGGTAGGAAAAATCCTATTGGCTGATGCAATAAACCAATAGGATTGAAGTTCAATCCTATTGGCTGATCCAATCAGCCAATAGGATTGAGCTTGCATTCTATTGGCTGTTCCAATCAGCAAATAGAATGCAAGCTCAATCCTATTGGCTGATTGAATCAGCCAATAGGATTTTTCCTACCTTAATTCCGATTGGCTGATAGAATTCTATCAGCCAATCGGAATTCAAGGGACGCCATCTTGGATGACGTAAAATAAAGGAACCTTCATTCAGTGTTAGGATGTCGATGGAAGAGGATGCTCCGCGTCGGATGGATTGAAGATGGACCCGCTCTGCATTGGAAGAAGATAGAAGATGCCACCTAGATGAAGACTTCTGCCGGTCTGGATGTCCTCTTCTGTCCGGATCGGATGAAGACTTCTGCCGGTCTGGAGGTCCACATGAGCCCAGCTGGGTGAAGACAGCTCAAGGTAGGGTGATCTTCAGGGGGTTAATGTTAGGTTTTTTTAAGGGGGGTTTGGGTGGGTTTTAGAGTAGGGTTGGGTATGTGGGTGGTGGGTTTTAATGTTGGGGGGGTTGTATTTCTTTTTTTACAGGTAAAAGAGCTGATTACTTTGGGGCAATGCCCCGCAAAAGGCCCTTTTAAGGGCTATTTGTAATTTAGTATAGGGTAGGGAATTGTATTATTTTGGGGGGCTTTTTTTATTTTATTAGGGGGATTAGATTAGGTGTAATTAGTTTAAAATTCTTGTAATTTTTTTTATTTTCTGTAATTTAGTGTGGTTTTTTTTGTATTTTAGTTATTTTTATTAAATTTTAACTAGTTTTATTTAATTGTAGTTAATGTATGTAATTATTTTAATGATAGTGTATTGTTAGGTATAATTGTAACTTAGGTTAGGTTTTATTTTACAGGTAATTTTGAATTTATTTTAGCTAGGTAGTTATTAAATAGTTAATAACTATTTAATAACTATTGTACCTAGTTAAAATAAATACAAAGTTGCCTGTAAAATAAAAATAAATCCTAAAATAGCTACAATGTAATTATTAATTATATTGTAACTAACTTAGGGTTTATTTTATAGGTAAGTATTTAGTTTTAAATAGGAATAATTTAGTTTAGGGGTTAATATATTTATTATAGTAGCGGCGGGGTCCGGGAGTGGCGGTTTAGGGGTTAATAACTTTATTTAGTTGCGGGGGGCTCCAGGAGCGGCGGTATAGGGGGTAAAACAGTATAGTATAGTGTGGGTGCTTAGTGAAAGTATAGCAAGAAAACTGCAAATAAGCTGAAGAGCAGCGAGATCGATGACTGTTAGTTAACAACAGTCCGCTGCTCATCGCACCGTACTTGGTGCGCAGCTTTTTGACAGCTTTCTTGATAAATTTGGCGAACGTATTCAGGTCCGCAGCGGCGATGTTAGGCGAGCTCAGGCGAGCGTATTGGGGCCGTCGAATGCAGGTAAGTAGACAGCTTGATAAATAGAGGCCAATGTGTCATATAGTAGTCTGCACCTATTGATAGTGTCACATAAAATCAACATCTGTGTACCCCTTGAGAATGATTATCTGAGTTGGACAGACATACTTTATGTGACATTTGATGCTTTTCATCTTCCTATAATGTCACATATAATAATACACAAACATTAGTTTTGTATCTTATGAGAGTAGATTTGTGACAGATGATCATAATAAAATATATATATAATTATTATGTGACTTCACATGCCTCTTGGTTAATAATCATCTTGTGTGTATATATATCTCACTTGTATTCTAAGGTTAGAATGCTTTTTCATGTTTTGTAACTCTTTTGTTTCAGGCACTGTATTTTTGACATTTGTAAGTTTTTCATGCCATGTCTTATTATTTTTCTTATTGCTATTGCCATTTGCTTCAGTTCTTTATCAATAGGTGTAGGGTTTATTTATATTGTGTATTGCTATTTATCCATTCATGTTATATTAGCATTCAAATACCTTGCAGGTACATTTTGATACGTCACTGAAAGGTGTGTTTACCCAATGGTTGTTAAGCGCACCCTTTTTAAATTAGCCTGTAAATGAAAGTTTTTTATCAGTAGTGAGTACGGCTATCAGCTGAAACGCGTATACTGTCTATCTTTTTATTTTGTACCTGATTAGCTCCTCCATGGAATTTTAACATTTACCCAATAAATGTTACGTTTTATATATTGACTTTGCTGTTTCTATCCTCCATTTGGTTGAAGTCTATTTTTGCCTACTGAAGCATCACAACCTTCATGGTGATAGCCATTTGTTTGGCTCTATCGGAACCTGGGATACCTATGTTGGATACCTGCATTGCCTGTGAGTACGCCTCCCAGTGACCTGCACGGACCCATGGGGTGAGAGTGGAACTTCCTTTTTTTGCATTGTAAGCAGAGGTACCGGAACAGCATATTGGTGCGAATTTTCCATCTAGACCACCCGGCTAGTGGAAGGAGTGCGTCGTCGGACCTGGTGAGAGGACTCATTGATACAGTCACATTGGATTGGGCAAACTACACCGCCATAGGTCGGAAGTTTTGTCACTGGAGACACTGTTGCAAGCTGTGGATAGTGCAGCCAAAGGTACACATCTCTTTCCTGACTGCCCCTCGAGTGATCTGGACTATTTAGGTATCCTTGACACTAATACCTACATAGTAGGATTCATGTGCTCTGTTTCCGTTTATTAGACTGCTTGTCTTGATATCACCACTTTAAGACTGTTCACGCCCAGTTATCTCTTTGGTTATTAGTATATGTATCTATATACATATATAAACATATAAACACATAGATACACATATCTACACATATCTACACATATGTACAAATGTATATATACCTACATACACATATTTAGGCATGTATATGTGTGTATATATTACAGCCTTTTTCAAATACCTTGTCATATGCTGTATACCTTTTAACCCTTATAAATATTTTTATTTAATATTTTATGAAGATTTTTTTATCTAGATAGTATGTATTAGCGATGTGCAAAGAAGAAAATTTTGTTTTGGATGAAATTAGTTACCCCGAATATTCGTTGGCTGCGCTTATTGGTTTTCGTTTAGTTTAAATGAAACAAAAATCAAATTTTCATTAAACATTTACTTTCTTTTTCATTAAAACAAATGTAAATATTTAAAGATACAGGTGAAAAATATTAACCACTTAAAAAAAATAAAGGAAACAAATTAATACAGACAGTTGTCAGTTGTCAGTATTTTTTTATTTTTAAAGTGGTGTCGGGTTAGCGCATGTGAATAACTCCTAACCTCAATGCACTTTTTTTAAATATTACATATAAATCTTATAAAATATTAATAATTGTAAAAAAAAAAAAATAATCCATAGAATATATCTATATTTTTTACAGTATGTATAATAACTTTATTAATAATTATTAGTATTTAAAAAAATATTTTATATGTAATATTTAAAAAATGTGCATTGAGGTTAGCAATTCTTCATGTGTGCGAACCCGACATCGCATTAGACATAAAACACAAAATGCAAAGCGAGATACTCATATTTTCCATTCATATGTTCTTCACATAGAATTTTTATTATATATATATATATATATATATATATATATATATATATATATATATATATATATATATGAAAGAGTATGGGACAAGACAAGCGCCAAAAGGCACACTTCGTGTAATACGTTCAGATAGTTGGCATATAGTATAACAGTGGGAAAAATCCGCGCTCACCTGGTTCAACCTCAAGGTATGAGGTATTAAAAGGACACTTGTGTTAGTGTACTCTCATCCCTTGCAATCCTCCTGTATGTCCACGGGTCTTCAAGGGTCCCTGGATGTCTGCAGCGTTCCAGGTTATACCTTTGTTAAAAGGAGACTAGGGCATGGGAGTAGGGGTTATGTGTACTTGTTGAAATATACACTACTAACACATAGTTATGGATAAAACCAGGTATTTATTCATATATACATAAAATTAATTTTAACAGTAACATATAAAAAGCGAGAGCCCACTAAAGTTTGTTGGCAGGCCACTCACAAAAACGCTTCCTTGCAGCACAGAGAGATACTATAGAGCTATAGTCATACCAAGTGTTTTGTCCAGCATACAAAGCTAGAAACACGGATGGCTAATGCGCTCTACTAGACAGAGATTCAGGTATGGAGCCCTAAAGGATATTCGCAGATCTGCTGTATTAGATTTTTTTGATAAAACAGTCCAATCCTTTATGCAGCTCCGTGTAAGTGTGTGTGCACAGCGTGCAGTATCCTAGCGTGTGGCGGGGGGCAGAGCCTAACGCGTTTCTTAACCAATGGGTTACTTCATCACACTTACACGGAGCTGCATAAAGGATTGGACTGCTTTATCAAAAAATCTAATACAGCAGATCTGCGAATATCCTTTAGGGCTCCATACCTGAATCTCTGTCTAGTAGAGCGCATTAGCCATCCGTGTTTCTAGCTTTGTATGCTGGACAAAACACTTGGTATGACTATAGCTCTATAGTATCTCTCTGTGCTGCAAGGAAGCGTTTTTGTGAGTGGCCTGCCAACGAACTTTAGTGGGCTCTCGCTTTTTATATGTTACTGTTAAAATTAATTTTATGTATATATGAATAAATACCTGGTTTTATCCATAACTATGTGTTAGTAGTGTATATTTCAACAAGTACACATAACCCCTACTCCCATGCCCTAGTCTCCTTTTAACAAAGGTATAACCTGGAACGCTGCAGACATCCAGGGACCCTTGAAGACCCGTGGACATACAGGAGGATTGCAAGGGATGAGAGTACACTAACACAAGTGTCCTTTTAATAACTCATACCTTGAGGTTGAACCAGGTGAGCGCGGATTTTTCCCACTGTTATACTATATGCCAACTATCTGAACGTATTACACGAAGTGTGCCTTTTGGCGCTTGTCTTGTCCCATACTCTTTCAGATTTTCAAGAGGAGCCTCGCCCTGCGGGGGATCATCCTTTTTCTCACAGACGAGCAGCCTAATCTTTCACAGCACACAGGAACTAGCATTGTGGATTCTAATGAACATTACATATCCATAGACTTACCACACTTGAATGAATGAGACTGTTTGCTGCATAACCTGCAAGTGTCTTGTGTACATATATATATTCCAGGTAGTGGATGGGAATATATATTAAGACTAACAGCATACTCATACACTTCTAGCGCTGATTACTTTCTTTTTTTATAATATATATATATATATATATATATGTTTGTGATAATGTTAGTGAAAAATAGATAGCTATACCTATATATATCTGTGGGAACATTGGAATGTGAAATATGAATAAAACCTGTTGAAAAAGATAGGAGAATCTAGTGACCAGGTTGCGATATCTATCTCGAAGTCCAGAAGTTAGCATGCAAAATTTTTACTTTCAACCAGTAATATCAGTGCAACAGAAGCAAAATGAATACTTTTAGTGAAATTTACATTCGAGTGGGAACGCCAAATAGCGTGCCACTTGTAATCTGGTTTGTTGAGTTTGGTGCTACTTTTTTTAGCCCTAACCCTTTATGTGAGAACTTCAGTCACTCTATCACAACAAGCACAACTTTACTTTAGTTGTATTTACTTTCAACTTCCAATACATGCCCAAGTTAACGTGGGCGCAATATTGTATTTTTGCACCTGCTCTACCAATAGTGCACCACTTCTAATTTAGCCCATTATGTTTAATTTATTAACGTGTTGAATTGTGATTTTACCAGGGCTGGCTCACTCATGGGACCAAGTGGGTCCAACGGATCCAGGAAGCACCTGGCAAGGGGCAGCACTGCATTCACTTTTTCAGTCACTGTCAGACCCGGACCATTATGCACAAAGACACAGAATCGGTCCGGGGTGACATTCAATGTGGGACAAGTGCACCTCTGCCCTAACTTCCATCCTATTTATTGCACAATTGTACATAAGCATTGATTGCATACAGGTAGACAGGCAGGCTTAGTAAGGACAGTGGCCAGGCTAGTAATTTGATATGCTAATCAGTAATGTTACTTTTGGGATGGCGTCATTGCATTCTCAGACACAGACATCACAATTTCATGAGCCGGCCCTGGATTTTACATTTTTAATCTCAAGTAATTTGTTTTATGTAACAGGTCACAATGACATTCTTTACTTTAAGTGGTTCACATCTTTCCCTATTGATGTACTTGGCCTTACTTCTCATGAGTTATTTTGCTCATCATTAATGTAAACTGTGATTTATTCAGGAGGAACATGGTTTTAAAAAACAAAATAACATTTCTGGATGAACACCAGCTTTGTCTAACCCAGCGCCTGTATATTTTGTGGCTATTTTTTCTAGATGAATATTGCAAATATCTAAAACATAGAGGAATCTTTCACTATGCTGATTTTATATTAGCAATATTACTTTTCAAGCAGAAGTCACAGGGGGCATGTCCAGGCGGCAGCCATGAAAGACTGAAAACATAAATTCTCCAAGAGTTCTTAGGATAATCCAACAATTATCAATGGAACTCTCTATAATCGAATCAAGATAGAACTCAATCCAGATCTAGGAACATGCTCCTTTTTCGGAATATATGTTTTTTGTCATACCATCACTTTCATGGACTGAGCCGGGCCGTTGGAACTAAGGTAGCGGCCTAACATGCTGATTTCAACCCCCCCCCCCCCGGTTAACCGGTTATAGCAGAAGGAAAGTTTTTGCTTAAGTTGCAATTGGACCGATACACCTCTACAAAGCCTGTATTAAATCACTAATCCCTCCTTTGGGAAACTATACCTTGCAAATCTAGCTGGAGTGCTGAAATTGCTGAAAACAGCATCTACATGGCTGCTTTGGATGTGTGGGAATACCGGATGCAGTCCCTTCTGGATCATCTGTATAAGGATCTGAAGCAGAGTCTAAAAAGCAGTTTTCTTTGGCTCGCTGCGCACACAGTGAGAGGATTTAAGCTATTTGGAGCTATTGCAAACCCCAAATGGTGTGATTCTTCATCTCACGCATAGCACTGTTGCTGAGCTCCAGCTGTCCGTAGGTGCCAATGCTGCTAGAGGAAAAAGATGGAAGACATTTTTGCATGGTGGCAAGTACTTTTTCACACAGGTTTTACCCAGGAGGGGGACACTGGGACTGCTGCCATCTAACATCCTGCAAGCAGGAGTGGGCTAGTGACTGGATTTCCCTGACACATGGGAAGCACCATAGTTAGCTGATGTTTAGATTTTTATTAGTTTGCCTCAACAGCTTTGTAAATTGAACTAGTCTACCTGATGATAATATTTGTATATGTGATGTTTAGTGGTTCACACAAGTTTGTAACTAGCATAACTAGCAGAGAAAACTAAACTAATTGACAAGTTTCATGAGATATGTCATCTAGCAGGCAATATCTATGGTTTCAATATCTATGGTAGTTGGAATATTAATATATTATAAGTGTTCCCACTAGTGTTATCATTTAATGTAATTAAGTCTAAGTCTTGCCGGATAGTTTTAATTCTCTTTCTATTCTACAACTAACCATATCTCAGTAAGATATTTTATATCACATACTACAGTAGGTTCCTGTATGTTTCCTATTATAAAGCCTGCTCTCATGGTTTAACATAATTATACCTCAACTTGGTCCCTGACAATTAAAGTCTTATTATAGTATTTAATTACATCTTGTTGAACTGTGTGTATGCACTACCTGTTGACAATATGCTGTCTGCGGTCGAGACAACATGTTGGGTATATATTGCAAAAGCGCAGTCATACTTACTACTAATACATCTGATTCTACCTTAAAGGGTAGATCTAAGTCCTAGCTACTAATTTATTGTTAGGTATTATAGGTATCAGCAAGCATACGCATACTATAGAACCTACATAATTCTCTATATTTGAATATCATAATGCTGCAGATTCCCTATCTTAGCCATAGAGACTAGCTAATCCTTTATATGGTTCCCTAGTTATTGCAGCTCTATCATTACCACATAAGCATTGACTAGGTTTTCACATATGTTACCCTTAGTAATAACACATCAGCACTCCCAAAATATATTTTCCTATGAATAAATCATATCCAGGCCAAATAGAATTATAAGGTTGAAAAGTGACCTTTTTCAACCTCTAAGCTCATTTGTTAAGAATCAAGTTACTTTATCTCTTACTACTAAGGTTCATTTACCTAATTTCAGATGCTAGTTTATTTTATTAACAGTTTACTCAAGTGTTTAGTAAGTATAATTCTTATGCTTATCTTTTCTATTAAGTTCTAAGGTCCAGGAGTGACCGATACAAATGCTAACCTCCCTCACTCATGTATTTTGATATCAGCTAGGTCCAAGTGTGACCTTATAGGACTCATGGGAATATGATTTGATATATAAAAAGGAGGTTTCATTTTGCTATATACAACTATATTGTTAACCTAAAAGACAGTTATGGTTTATATTTTTGTTCATTTTGCAGTATTGTACTTGCAGGATATTATTATTGTTATTTATTCCACCCAGTTGGAAACTATTACGTATTGCGTTTTCCACAAACTGTTGAGCGCTTGCTAGACTACTAAGCTGGAGTAGATATGTTAACCTGCATTTCTTGCATATGGATATATATCTTTTGTTATATTTTATAAAAACCTCAATAAAAGATTTATGAAATAAAAACTATAAAAAAGTCATAATATGCAGATATTGCCATTTGTAATGCTTTGCTTGTTTTGACATTTGCTTATATATAAGTATATTATGTTTTTATTTTATTATTAGCTTTAAATGTTTAAGATTTTTAGATTCGCTTCTTAGCCCTTTGGATATGAGAAAAGGTTGGGCACATTCGGTTTGCATTAATTTGTTATTACTTCAGATTTTTCACAGAAGAGATAATTTTAACCCACAGGTATTACAATATTGCAGTCTGCATTGTGGGTAAAAATAAGCTAATTTTATAAGTCTTTCTATAAAAAAAATATTATTTTGTTCAAGGCTTTTTCTAAAATATATACATGTTTTTTGCAGTGTTAATGTTAAAAATATGATTGAAAAAAAAAATACTTTACCATACATATTTTTTTAAATAAGGTATCATAATAATATATATGGTCAAGCAAACAAAATGTGAATGAAATATACAATAATATATATGTTTGCATAAATCCAACACAAAATAACAGACCATATTCCTTCAAAACAAGCATGTCTACATTCAGCTATAAACTGGTAAGACACAAGGTTGAGAAATAAATAAAGTATCTTTAAAAAAAAAATGAAAAAGTCACAAAAGGCCATTGAAAAAAAAGATGAGACTATCAACAATGCTGAGTATTCCACAAAACAGATTTAACAAAGATGGATATTGACATATTTCTAATGAAAAAGTGAGTTGCAATTGCTTCAGACAGAAATCAAAAAGATTGTTAAGGCTCTGCAGTGACATGAAACCATTTGTTGAGCATTGGAAAGGAGAATTTGCAATGTGAAGCGACTAGCCTTGTTCTGAAGCAGTTAATACAAGTTAATCAAATGGGATAACAGATCATTAAGATAGGAATTCTTCTTCCCACTACTTTTATCCAAAAGGAGCAACAACTGGGCAAAACAAGAAAACAAAAAAACAAACTCAATTATTTATATATATGTGTGTGTGTGTGTGTGTGTGTGTTTGTGTTGCTGGTAAATAGTGATGTCGCAAACTGAAAATTTTCCGTTCCCGAACGGCGAACGCGAACGTCCGCTACTGTTCGCGAACGGGCGAACCGGGTGAACCGCCATTGACTTCAATAGGCAGACGAATTTTAAAACCCACAGGGACTCTTTCTGGCCACAATAGTGATGGAAAAGTTGTTTCAAGGGTACTAACATCTGGACTGTGGCATGCCGGAGGGGGATCCATGGCAAAACTCCCACGGAAAATTACACAGTTGATGCAGAGTCTGGTTTTAATCCATAAAGGGCATAAATCACCTAACATTCCTAAATTGTTTGGAATAACGTGCTTTAAAACATCAGGTATGATTTTGTATCGATCAGCTTCACAGTGACAGACCAAACTCCCCATTTAACGCAGCGCAAACAACCGCAAACAGTCCATTTGCACAAACATGAGATTTAATAGATAGATAGATACATAGATTAGATAGATAGATACATAGATGCAATATACATTTGATAAATACGATAGATAGATAGATTTGATAGATAGATAGATTTGAAAGATAGATAATTTCCCAGACAGAGAATTACAAGACGTGCGGTCTGTGACCCATGGTAAGGTTCCAAGAGGCAGTTGCGGCGCCAGGGGACATGTATATGGCATGGATTTTAGGAACTGGGAGATGGAAAAAGATGCTTGGTCGGTCCTCCTACTTCAAATTTGGGGCACTGCGCGTGCAATCTACTGTGCCACCAGATATGAGTGGTGTGTTAAGTAGTACTATTCTGATCAGTTTAATCCCTGTTACGACCCCTATCAGGGGACGTGTATATGGCATGGATTTTAGGAACCGGGAGATGAAAAAAGATGCTTGGTCGGTCCTCCTACTTCAAATTTGGGGCACTGCGCGTGCAATCGTGGCCGGACTTTTAGCCGACGGACATTTGGCCGACGGACATTTGGCCGAAACACAAGTGGCTGTCACAAAACAGTCCGGCCACGATAGATACATTTGATAGATAGATCAATAGATGCAATATACATTTGATAGATACGATAGATAGATTTGATAGATAAATAGATAGATTTGATAGATAGATAATTTCCCAGACAGAGAATTACAAGTCTGGGACCCATGGTAAGGTTCCCAGAGGCAGTTGCGGCGCCAGGGGACGTGTATATGGCATGGATTTTAGGAACCGGGAGATGGAAAAAGATGCCTGGTCGGTCCTCCTACTTCAAATTTGGGGCACTGCGTGTGCAATCGTGGCCGGACTTTTAGCCGACGGACATTTGGCCGATGGACATTTGGCCGAAACACAAGTGGCTGTCACAAAACAGTCCGGCCACGAGATAGATTTGATAGATAGATACATAGATTAGATAGATCAATAGATGCAATATACATTTGATAGATACGATAGATAGATTTGATAGATAAATAGATAGATTTGATAGATAGATAATTTCCCAGACAGAGAATTACAAGTCTGGGACCCATGGTAAGGTTCCCAGAGGCAGTTGCGGTGCCAGGGGATGTGTATATGGCATGGATTTTAGGAACCAGGAGATGGAAAAAGATGTTTGGTCGGTCCTCCTACTTCAAATTTTGGGCACTGCGCGTGCAATCTACTGTGCCACCAGATATGAGTGGTGTGTTAAATAGTACTATTCTGATCAGTTTAATCCCTGTTACGCCCCCTATCAGGGGACGTGTATATGGCATGGATTTTAGGAACCAGGAGATGGAAAAAGATGTTTGGTCGGTCCTCCTACTTCAAATTTGGGGCACTGCGCGTGCAATCTAATGTGCCACCAGATAGGAGTGGTGTGTTAAGTAGTACTATTCCTATCAGTTTAATCCCTGTTACATGCCTTTTTTTTTTGTTTTATTTTTGAAGCCACAGTGCAGTACCAGAGGCCAGAAAAATTTGGCATGTACACATGCCTGAAAAATTAGGTATTGTTGCAGCCGCTGCTGTAGCAGCGGCCAGAAAAATTGATGTTTGTTTCCCAGGTAGAAAGTGCCCTAAAACATTGCGGCTTGAACCCTAGTTGGTGGCGGATAAGTCACACAAGTCATCTGGCATTCGAAGATAAAATACAGCAGCGTGTGGACCATTTTTAGCCCAAGGCAGCTCATCTCATCAGGCCTTTTTTACTCGAATGTATCGCCCAATGTCAATCCCTTCGGGATCCATCCCTCATTCATCTTAATAAAGGTAAGGTAATCTAGACTTTTTTGACCTAGTCGACTTCTCTTCTCAGTGACAATACCTCCTGCTGCACTGAAGGTCCTTTCTGACAGGACACTTGAAGCGGGGCAGACCAGAAGTTCTATCGCAAATTGGGATAGCTCAGGCCACAGGTCAAGCCTGCACACCCAGTATTCAAGGGGTTCATCGCTCCTCAGAATGTTGAGATCTGCAGCTAAGGCGAGGTAGTCTGCTACCTGTCGGTCGAGTCGTTCTCTGAGGGTGGACCCCGAAGGGCTGTGGCGATGCATAGGACTGAAAAAGATCCGCATGTCCTCCATCAACAACACGTCTGTAGGTCCTGTCCTTGCCGGCGTGGTCGTGGGAGGAGGAGGATTACTTTCACCTCTTCCCCTGTTAGATTCCCGTTGTGCTGTGACATCACCCTTATACGCTGTGTAAAGCATACTTTTTAATTTATTTTGTAACTGCTGCATTCTTTCCGACTTGCGGTACTTCTGTAACATTTCAGGCACTTTATGCTTATACCGGGGTCTAGTAGCGTGGACACCCAGTACAGGTCGTTCTCCTTCAGCTTTTTTATACGAGGGTCCCTCAACAGGCACAACAGCATGAAAGACCACATTTGCACAAGGTTGGATGCTGAGCTACTCATGTCCCGTTCCTCATCCTCATTGATGTAACTGAAGGTATCTTCTTCGCCCCAGCCACGTACAACACCACGGGTACCAGATAGGTGACAACGAGCATCCTGGGATGCCTGTTGTGGTTGGTCTTCCTCCTCCTCCTCAAAGCCACATTCCTCCTCTGACTCCTCTTCATCACAATCCTTTTCCAGCGTTGCTGCTGGTCCAGCAAGCGATGCTGATAAGGCTGTTTCTGGTGGTGAATGGTGATGGCGACCACAACTCTTCCTCTTCCTCTTCACGCTCATCTATGGCCTGATCCAGCACTCTTCGCAGGGCACGCTCCAGGAAGAAAACAAATGGTATAATGTCGCTGATGGTGCCTTTGGTGCGACTGACTAGGTTTGTCACCTCCTCAAAAGGACGCATGAGCCTACAAGCATTGCGCATGAGCGCCCAGTAACGTGGCAAAAAAATTCCCAGCTCCGCAGAGGCTGTCCTAGCACCCCGGTCATACAAATACTCGTTAATGGCTTTTTCTTGTTGGAGCAGGCGGTCGAACATTAGGAGTGTTGAATTCCAACGTGGCGGGCTGTTGCAAATCAAGCGCCTCACTGGCATGTTGTTTCGCCACTGGATATCTGAAAGTGCACCATGGCCGTGTAAGAACGCCTCAAATGGCCACACACCTTCCTGGCCTGCTTCAGGACGTCCTCTAAGCGTGGGTACTTATGCACAAAGCGTTGTACGATCAGATTACACATATTTGCCATGCACGGCACATGTGTCAACTTGCCCAATTTCAATGCCGCCACCAAATTACTTCCGTTGTCAGAAACCACTTTGCCGATCTCCAGTTGGTGTGGAGTCAGCCACTGATCCACCTGTGCATTCAGGGTGGACAGGATTGCTGGTCCGGTGTGACTCTCTGCTTTCAGGCAAGTCAACCCCAAGACGGCGTGACACTGCCGTATCCGGGAATATTACCTGGGGAGCTGGGGGGGTGCCGTTGATGTGGAGCAAGATGCAGCAGCAGAAGAGGACTCAGCAGAGGAGGTTATGGAAGAGGATGGAGTAGGAGGAGTAGAGGAGGTGGCAGCAGGCCTGCCTGCAAGTCGTGGCGGTGTCATCAATTCCTCTGCAGAGCCACGCATTCCATGCTTGGCAGCTGTCAGCAGGTTTACCCAATGCGCAGTGTATGTGATATACCTGCCCCGACCATGCTTGCAGATCAGCTATCAGTGGTCATATGGACCCTTGCCCCACTGTGTGCCAGACATGCCATTACTTCCTTTCGCACAATCGAGTACAGGTTGGAGATTGCCTTTTGTGCAAAGAAATTTCGGCCAGGTACCTTCCACTGCGGTCTCCCAATAGCTACAATTTTTTTGAACGCCTCAGACTCCACCAGCTTGTATGGTAAAAGCTGGCGGCTAAGAGTTCAGACAAGCCAGCAGTCAGATGCCGGGCAAGGGGGTGACTTTGTGACATTGGCTTCTTACGCTCAAACATGTCCTTAAAAGACACCTGACTGTGGGCAGATGAGCAGGAACTGCTCTGGAAGAGAGACGGAGTGGCGGATGGTTGAGAGGGGGTAAGGAGGACAGCAGTGGTTGACGTGGCTGAAGATGCTGGACCAGGAGGAGGATGGCGGCTTTGAGTTTGTGTGCTGCTTCTACTCATGTGTTGATCCCATAGGCATTTGTGATTCGCAAAGCAGTTGTACCTAGGTGGGTGTTGGACTTCCCACGACTCAGTTTCTTTTGGCACAGGTTGCAAATGGCATCTCTGTTGTCAGAGGCAAACACACAAAAAAAATGCCACACTGCTGAGCTCTGCGATGACGGCATTCTGGTGGTGGCAGCAGCATGCGTTGATTGGCGTGCTGTCTGGCTGACCCCGGGTGCCGATGCATGCTGTCTGACTATGCCACTAGCTCCTTGCGACGACCTCCCCCTGCTTCCAACTCTTCTCCTCCTCCTTCTCTCTGTCTCCCCATCTGAACTTTCCCCCTGTTCTTCTTTTCTAGTGGGCACCCACGTGACATCCACGAACGCATCGTCATCATCAACCGCTTCACTTGTATCTGACTAAGCAGCAGCGGGTACATCATCATCATCACACCATACGTCCATGTCTGTAATGCTGCCTGACTGAGACATATCACTGTTATCTACATCCTCTGTCAATGATGGTTGCGCATCACTCATTTCTTCCAACTGATGTGTAAATAACTCCTTTGACACATCAAGTGAAGCGGCTGTGGTGCTAGTGTTGTTGGTGGCGGCAGGCGGGCGAGTGGTAACTTCAGAGGTGTCCGAAGATAAGCTGGAGGAGGATGGTGCATCAAGGTTCGGAGCGGAAGCTATAGAAGATTGGGTGTCCTGTGTTAAAAAGTCAACTTTTCGAGTTCATGGTACGTGGCCTCTGAACACTGGGCATTATTCTATGGCCAAAGGGAATCACAGCACCACGACCACGACGGCACCTGCGGGGTGGCCTGCCTCTGCCTGTCATTTTTTTTAAATGTACACTTACACTACTAATAAACAAGATATGAGTGATGGCACTGGGCAAGTGGGCACAGTATACGCTGTGAGCCTGACACAAAAAAGCAGACTGATGTTTCACAGTCCAAATTTTTTTTATTTTTTTAAATGTACACTTACACTACTATTAAACAAGATATGAGTGGTGCCACTGGGCAAGTGGGCCCAGTATAAGCTGTGAGCCTGACACAAAAAAGCAGACTGATGTTTCACAGTTCAAAAAGTTTTTTTTGTTTTTAAATGTACACTTACACTACTATTAAACAAGATATGAGTGGTGACACTTGGCAAGTGGGCACAGTATACGCTGTGAGCCTGACACAAAAAAGCAGACTGATGTTTCACAGTCCAAAAAGTTTTTATTTTTTTAAATGTACACTTACACTACTATTAAACAAGATATGAGTGGTGGCACTGGGCAAGTGGGCCCAGTATAAGCTGTGAGCCTGACACAAAAAAGCAGACTGATGTTTCACAGACCAAAACGTTTTTTTTTTTTAAATGTACACTTACACTACTATTAAACAAGATATGAGTGATGGCACTGGGCAAGTGGGCACAGTATACGCTGTGAGCCTGACACAAAAAAGCAGACTGATGTTTCACAGTCCAAAAAGTTTTTATTTTTTTAAATGTACACTTACACTACTATTAAACAAGATATGAGTAGTGGCACTGGGCAAGTGGGCACAGTATACGCTGTGAGCCTGACACAAAAAAGCAGACTGATGTTTCACAGTCCAAAAAGTTTTTATTTTTTTAAACGTACACTTACACTACTATTAAACAAGATATGAGTGGTGCCACTGGGCAAGTGGGCCCAGTATAAGCTGTGAGCCTGACACAAAAAAGCAGACTGATGTTTCACAGTCCAAAAAGTTTTTTTTGTTTTTAAATGTACACTTACACTACTATTAAACAAGATATGAGTGGTGCCACTGGGCAAGTGGGCACAGTATACGCTGTTAGCCTGACACAAAAAAAGCAGACTGATGTTTCACAGTCCAAAAAGTTTTTTTTTTTTTTTTAAATGTACACTTACACTACTATTAAACAAGATATGAGTGGTGGTATTGGGCAAGTGGGCACAGTATACGCTGTGAGCCTGACACAAAAAAGCAGACTGATGTTTCACAGTCCAAAAAGTTTTTCTTTTTTTAAATGTACACTTACACTACTATTAAACAAGATATGAGTGGTGCCACTGGGCAAGTGGGCCCAGTATAAGCTGTGAGCCTGACACAAAAAATCAGACTGATGTTTCACAATCCAAAAAGGTTTTTTTGGTTTTTAAATGTACACTTACACTACTATTAAACAAGATATGAGTGGTGGCACTGGGCAAGTGGGCACAGTATGCACTGTGAGCCTGACACAAAAAAAGCAGACTGATGTCTCACAGTCAAAAAAAGTAACACTACTGTTACACCAGATATGAGTGGTGGCACTGGGCAAGTGGGCACAGTATACAATGTGAGCCTGGCACACACGCTGGCAGGCAGGCAGGCAACTGCAATTAGATTACACTAGCAGACTGATGTTTCACAGTCAAAAAAGTTGTTTTTTTTTATTTACACTACTGTTACACCAGATATGAGTGGTGGCACTGGGCAAGTGGGCACAGCATACAATGTGAGCCTGGCACACATGCTGGCAAGCAAGTAACTGCAATTAGATTACACTAGCAGACTGATGTTTCACAGTCAAAAAAGTTGTTTTTTTTATTTACACTACTGTTACACCAGATATGAGTGGTGGCACTGGGCAAGTGGGCCTGGCACACATGCTGGCAGGTAGGCAACTGCAATTAGATTACACTAGCAGATTGATGTTTCACAGTCAAAAAAGTTTTTTTTTTTATATTTACACTACTGTTACACCAGATATGAGTGGTGGTACTGGGCAAGTGGGCCTGGCACACATGCTGGCAGGCAGGCAACTGCAATTAGATTACACAAGCAGACTGATGTTTCACAGTCAAAAAGTTTTTTTTTTAAATTTACACTACTGTTACACCAGATATGAGTGGTGGTACTGGGCAAGTGGGCCTGGCACACACGCTGGCAGGCAGGCAACTGCAATTAGATTACACAAGCAGACTGATGTTTCACAGTCAAAAAGTTTTTTTTTTAAATTTACACTACTGTTACAACAGATATGAGTGGTGGCACTGGGCAAATGGGCCTGGCACACACGCTGGCAGGCAGGCAGGCAACTGCAATTAGATTACACAAGCAGACTGATGTTTCACAGTCAAAAAAGTTTTTTTTTTAATTTACACTACTGTTACACCAGATATGAGTGGTGGCACTGGGCAAGTGGGCCTGGCACACACACTGGCAGGCAGGCAACTGCAATTAGATTACACTAGCAGACTGATGTTTCACAGTCAAAAACGTTTTTTTTTTAAATTTACACTACTGTTACACCAGATATGAGTGGTGGCACTGGGCAAGTGGGCCTGGCACACACGCTGGCAGGCAGGCAACTGCAATTAGATTACACAAGCAAAATGATGTTTCACATTCAAAAAAGTTTTTTTTTTTAAATTTACACTACTGTTACAACAGATATGAATGGTGGCACTGGGCAAGTGGGCACAGTATACGCTGTGAGCCTGGCACACACCCTGGCAGGTAGGCAACTGCAATTAGATTACACTAGCAGACTGATGTTTCACAGTCAAAAAAGTTTTTTTTTTTAAATTTACACTACTGTTACAACAGATATGAGTGGTGGCACTGGGCAAGTGGGCCTGGCACACACGCTGGCAGGCAGGCAACTGCAATTAGATTACACAAGCAGACTGATGTTTCACAGTCAAAAAAGTTTTTTTTTTTAAATTTACACTACTGTTACACCAGATATGAGTGGTGGCATTGGGCAAGTGGGCCTGGCACACACGCTGGCAGGCAGGCAACTGCAATTAGATTACACAAGCAGACTGATGTTTCACAGTCAAAAAAGTTTTTTTTTTTTTAAATTTCCACTACTGTTATACCAGATATGAGTGGTCGCACTGGGCAAGTGGGCCTGGCACACACTCTGGCAGGCAGGCAACTGCAATTAGATTACACTAACAGACTGATGTTTCACAGTCAAAAAAGTTTTTTTTTTAAATTTACACAACTGTTACACCAGATATGAGTGGTGGCACTGTGCAAGTGAGCCTGGCACACACGCTGGCAACTGCAATTAGATTACACAAGCAGACTGATGTTTCACAGGCAAAAAAGTTTTTTCTTAAAAAAATTACATTACTGTTACAACAGATATGAGTGGTGGCACTGGGCAAGTGGGCACAGTATACGCTGTGATCCTGGCACACACGCTGGCAGGCAGGCAACTGCAATTAGATTACACTAGCAGACTGATGTTTCACAGTCAAAAAAGTTTTTTTTTTAAATTTACACTACTGTTATAACAGATATGAGTAGTGGCACTGGGCAAGTGGGCCTGGCACACACGCTGGCAGGCAGGCAACTGCAATTAGATTACACAAGCAGCCTGATGTTTCACATTCAAAAAAGTTTTTTTTATAATAGTTTTTTATTGAGGTTATGTGAAACAACATTAAGGAAAATACAGAGTTTGTCAGACATATAATAAAGGAATATACATTGACTTCTCATATAAGAACATTAATACATACAGGTAAATGTATTTTTGCAAGTTACTATATAGCAAACCAGAGGATTAAAGACCTGAAGAGATCTAGGCTGAATAATAATTAACTAGTATATAACTTCACAAACATGGTTCAAAAGCTCCATATATCTCAATTACTTATAGAGCAATAAAGAGAGAATATTTACCTGTGTATGAAAAGTGGAAGCCCATCTATTTTTTATAACATTAAATATCTAAATTAGAAGAGAGAACAACGGAAGAACTAGACAATCGTAAATGGAACCTCATTTTTCTTTAAGTATATAAATGCTAAGCAACTACTATGTTGGTCACTCTTGGACCATGTATATCATAATCGCTATATCTAATGTTAGTTACTTAGGATTATTATTGTGTAAAATATCAGGGGGCTGTACAGTGGGCAAGAGCCACTTGTATAATAATGGATGAATGGGGGCGTGTCCTACTAATTTCAACTTAGGGATCTAAGGATCTAAAGGAAAAATACAATGATCAATGCTAGGTCAGGTTTTATGAACATCTAAGAACATCTTAGAGTGTAAATACGTCTGGCCATAAAGGAATATATAGGGCCTGTGTAAGGTTGAATGGTTCTAGTTATATGGTCTTGGAAGGTAATCCACTAGAGGAGCCATAAAGAGAGTTAAGGAGTATAAGGACTGGGCTGGAACTGCATATTCTAGGATATTTACAACAGGTCGTGTTCTGGAGCTAATAATGAATAGCATACAAAACAAATGTGAGAGCATAAAGAGCTAAGATAAGGTGACCTCTGGGGCTTATTGGGAATACTTTTGAGAGGTGGTAGGAGGCACTAAAGGATGAGAAATATAATGACTAAGCTGTAGACAAGTATGCTAGATATTTTGCAGTTAGCCTATATAAAGGAGTACCTTACCTATTAATTAGCAATCCCCAAAAGTATTAACCACCATACTTTAAAAATTCTATAGGGGCTAATAATAATAGCTTGCAGTGTATGAAGTAGGCTTAAATTTAATATCTCATTAATCTACTACTCAACATTCAGCAAATGAATATGGTATTTAATATCAAATATAGCAGTTCTATGGTCCAAGAAGTTCTCTCATAACGACCAAATACATCAGGCAGTATAGACCTCAGACAGTGGTGATATCATGGAGATAGAGACCTTATTCAGAAATATATTGAACAGACACATTCTATATGATGTCCTATGGAAATTTTCATATAGTCTCTTAATTGAGTATTATGCATTTCTAAAAGGTTAAACTTAGTCCTTTTTTTTTTTTTTTTTTTAAGAACATTTTATATTAAGATTTTTGTATATTGACAAAACAGGGAAAGCAATAAACAATAGTCATGCTAGGAATTGTCAGTCTATGGCATTATAATTATTAGGTAATGAGAGGTTGTCTAGTTTCAGAACTAGTCAGTTGAAAATAATACCTTGTAAGCTGAAAATATAAGTTAAGACATATTCATAAGAAAAAAAAAACTAGCAATCCCATTGTCAATGGTAAAACAGGATGCTAATAAATGAAACGTAAGTTTTTCTGTTTTTTCCTTTCTTTCCCTTATATTAAATAGTATGTAATAGAAAGTGAAGTGTTGGGGGAGATCAGCAGACACAAGCTGCTCAAAATTAAAGGGGGGGGGGGGAGGGCGGGCATTCTAATTATTGGTATAAACAATTAACAATTAAGGGACTAATATTGCGCTCACAGTTATATTAACGTAGTGGCCGTAAACTGGGTACATAGGGAAATAATAAATAAGATATCAATGTAAGCATAATTTAAAATACTGTTAGTGAGGATTAGGGAGGTTACCCTTGGTTCAATTATTTAACTTAAAATGTGTGGGTCATAAAAATGGGTATAGGTAAATATAGGGGAAACAGCCTAATATGAGGAGGCTCACCATACGATCGGGCATCTAGTGGAGATTATAAGGAACAATAGTAAGCTAGCCCCTTGTGAAACAGATGTAGTAAGGATACCTACAAGACCCTACAGCAGATTCAAACTATGTAGCAAGGCATATAAGAGATCCTGTTTCTCCCAGATCAGAAGAGGGGGGTGGGGGGGGGTAGCTGTAGATTTGGGGAAGCACAGTGAGGTAAAATAAATAGATCTAAATATAGATGTACAGTTGTCAGGTGTACAATCTAGGTCCCACGTGAGATGTAGTGAGCACTATCCTTCCACCACATAAAGTAGCCTGGAGTGGTTAGTTATATGCAGATTGTACCTAGTCAGTATGTCCCCTAAATTCGGCCTGATGTTGCCTTGAATATTAAAATACAAGCTAAGGAGAGTGATATACTATATAGTTGCTAAAAATATATACCGTATTTTCCACATCAGGTGTATATAAACTATCTCATTGAAATTTCAAATGCGTATAGGGATAGTATCACACTGGTTGATTAGAGAATCCAACATAAACTATTAGAGGGATAGTTGGGAAAGCTAGAGCAGACTCTGTACCACGTTACACAATGATGTTAGTATAGAGACTGAAGGACAACAAACATAAAATATGTGCAAAATCCAAAATATGGGATATTAGTATATGCTGAAGTCACTATTATGGTTTAAATACAATTTACATAATATGGATTATGCTTGCTAATGGAACACTATCAAAAGTGGCTGTTTCATGGGGGATATGTCACAAAAGTGGGAGATATATCTACATATCTACAACTACAATAGCTACAGCTTTTAACAGGTCATGAGTGTAATTAACTTGTAAAAAATAAAAATCGCTAAATGAGTGAGTATCACTGGGCTCATAGAGGTAAACTCCCTGATTCAGAAATAGGTAAATTTCAGTGCATAACACAGCTATTATTCAGATATGCAGTACATTGAAATGCGTGTAACAAAATATATATGTACATAACAACAAACAGTAATTATCTCCACAGAGACTCATATTTTGTGAGGATTAATAAGGTTTTTAACTTAAAGTGAAGGTAAAGTTTTGTTAACCAGCAATCGTTTTTATGTCCCTTTTACTAACCCAAATCCAGTCACTAGGTTTGTTTTTAATAAATTTTTGTTTATTTTGTTCTATTTATACATTTACTTTTCCTACCGTTCCCTGCAGATTCTCCTCCCATCCTCCATTTCCGGGTTTAAGATACTGTGACGTATAGAGCGGTCCCACCCGCTCTATACGTGTCTAGTAAGCTCGTGCACATCGAGCATGGATTAACCGCGCATGCGTATAATTTAAGGACAGTGATCTTAGCGCAGGCGAAACAACTTTGCAACATAGTATTGAATGAGTTGCGAGATTCATTCAATACTATATTGGACCACACAGAGAATAGTTGTGTGTTTTTTTGTGAGTTGATACTGTTTATACTGCGCATGCGTGAAACGAGTACGCGCGCGCTTGGAAATTGAGGAGGAGAAAATGTAACGCATGCGCATGTAGACCCATATGTTGATGACGAAATTTGACGGCCGCCTAACGGCCAAACAATCAATTGGATGGCTCAAGCACGTGATCGTTCTTTAGAAAAAAAAAAAGTCTACGGGTTGTTTTTCGGAAAGCTGATTAGATGACAAAAAAATTAGATAACTCAGGTAATATATGTTTTTGAAACAATTGATGAATGAAACTTATATTTATTTTCCTTCATATCTGTAATTGTTTGTACTAAAGCGTTTGACTTTACCTTCACTTTAAGTAAATTCCGGGGGAGAAAAGGATAAAAAAAAAAAATGCTGATAGTAAGGATTTAAATTAACGAATAACCGGAACTAATACAGGCACCAGAAAGATGTCATAAGTCTTGAGACAGTAGCAGAAGAGTCAAGTGCCGATGTGAGACCCCACGTAATCTACCGATGCAATAAAGTATAGGAACACAATTCTGTCAGTTTACTATACTAGGCAAAGTTCCTTGTAATGCGATCGGTTCCATCCTCTGCTATGGTAAAGTTCCTTAAGTTAACCTACTCCATAACGGCACCACAGTCTCTGCCACAAAACCATGACAATGGGGAATAATCTTATACCTGTTTCATGGAGCGGTTCTCGTATGATACCCGCCGAAGTGTGATGCTCTTGAGGCTGTAAAGACACCTCTGCAATATGCAGCAGCAAGGAGAGGCCCCTGACTTCACCAGAGAGGCCGGCCGCATCCCCACCCGGAGCAGCCAAGGGCAGTATACATCCTGTCATATCTGGAGAGTCTGGCGCAGTCATCCCCGCTAGTGCCATCTCCCATAGGTTAGATGAGCTATCTTGCATACTAGGGCACTCCACAGGCTCCTGCTTGAATTGCTGCTGTGCTCGGGGGAAGGCTGCTGTAAGCTCTAGGTTCTCCATCAGGTCTGCTTCAAGAGCTCTCTGGGCTATATTGATAATGTGACTGCGGTCATCTACAGGACTTATATCGATCATTTGCAGTTTGTTTCCCTGACTCTGTTCTTCTCTTATCGGGAAGGATGTTATAAATCTGTCACATGCGCTGATATTAGTTGCGTCTGACATAATGGATCTAGTACTATTGCTTACCCTACCCCAGACCTCTGACAGGTAAATAGGCTGATCAAGGCTCTCCTGCATGTGTAGCTCTAAGTTGGCCCATAAGTCTTGCGCAGTCCTATCCCTGCAGACTGAGGTCTGAGGGAGAGTCGGAGTGGCTGGTGAGGGTTTTCTGCTGTTTTGCGTTAAAACGGCTTCTGGTATAGTGGTGGGTGTAGGTCCCGTTGGTTGTCGGAAGGCTGCCTCGTGGGTCTCCCCTCTAGTAGCAAGTATTAGGTCGTTAAACTGGCTATCCAGCTTATGACCAAGATCCCTTAGTAAAACATGTATGAGTGAAAATGATTCCTCTATAATAAAGTTTTAGTTGAGATTGCTATCAGTGGCGGAGTTAGTGCTGTGTACTTCAACTTACTAAGGAGGGAAAAATTGGGAGCTCAATGGTGGGACACGACTTCAGGTCTCAGTAGGCTAACTCTGTTCCTGGATTACATGGGCGGTCGATCCCAGCAGCTAACAAGATGCCAGAAGGCATAAGCTTGGTAAATTGCAGATTTGCAGTAGGCTGGTAGGTTTCAATCTTAGAAGAAACAGCTTATATTCAATAAATTATCCAGGCGCTTCATGAAGTGCGACCAGCTATGGCCGTCTCTTAGCCACGCCCCCCCCCAAAGTTTTTTTAAAATTTACACTACTGTTACACCAGATAGGAATGGTGGCACTGGGCAAGTGGGCACAGTATACGCTGTGAGCCTGGCACACACGCTGGCAGGCAACTGCAATTAGATTACACTAGCAGACTGATGTTTCACAGTCAAAAAAGTTTTTTTTTTTTAAATTTACACTACTGTTACACCAGATATGAGTGGTGGCACTGGGCAAGTGGGCCTGGCACACATGCTGGCAGGCAGGCAACTGCAATTAGATTACACTAGCAGACTGATGTTTCACAGTCAAAAAAGTTTTTTTTTTTTTAAATTTACACTACTGTTACACCAGATATGAGTGGTGGCACTTGGCAAGTGGCTTGGCAGGCAAGCAACTGCAATTAGATTACACAGGAAAAAAATAAAAAAAATAAAAAAAATGATGTTTTACCCCTAAAGAGGGCTTTTTGAGGTGCTGTCCTTATAGCAGAGATCAGATGAGTCCTTCAGGACTGTAGTGGACACTGAATACACTAGCCTAGATATCAATTTCCCTATAAAATCAGCAGCAGCTACACTGTCCCTCCTCTCACTAACAATGCAGCTTCTGAATGAATCTAAATTGGCTGCTGTCCAGGAGCTGGGAGGGTCTGGAAGGGAGTGTCTGCTGATGATTGGCTGGAATGTGTCTGCAGACTGTGAGATACAGGGTCAAAGTTTACTCAATGATCACGATAGGGGGCGGATTGAACATCGTATATGTTCGCCCGCCGCGGCGAACGCAAACATTCTATGTTCGCCAGGAACTATTCGCCAGCGAACAATTCGCGACATCACTACTGGTAAAGTCAGATATTGGGTAGTTCTAGCATTACCCGGGTAATGCTAGGATTACCCAAGCTGCTGTGGGTAAAGCCCGATGTAAGATCATAAATCCCCGCAGATGGATCGAGTCATTGCATCAAACATATATACAATGCACTGTAAATCACACATCTTAAGTATCTTTTTTGCCTCCATCTGGGGAGTTCAAGAGGGCAAAGCCCCCCTAGTAATACTAATTCCCCAAGTTTCACTATGTTTACCCGGATTTTTTACTTTACCCATAACATATATATATATATATATATATATATATATATATATATATATATATATATATAAAATAAAACTTATTTATTACGTGGTAACGTTTAGGGGTTAAACTGGTAGTGAGAAAGATGAGGCGCTGGAGAATTGACCCTGCTAGACTAATGTATTCCCCTCTAAGAAAACAGTGGTTGATATGTAGTGAATGTAGTCCAGCGCTAGATTAGCATGGGTAGAGTATTTAGTTAAATTCTATAATTTGAATATATTGTATTTTGTGATTGGATAAATGTTTAATGTATGTACTGCAATGTTTTTATTATATATTTATTGTAGGTAATCCTAAGTATTTATCAACATTCAGTTAATAAAAAGATATAAACAGGTATATACAACTGATATATATAAACTTGTTGTCTAATGTGAGCTTCTTATCTATATATAAAAACTAATAAAACATTTGTATAATTAGACAGAAATTTAATAACTTGTTAAAAGCATACATAAAATAAAAAGGGACGTCTCCCTTATAACATCGATTTCATCAGAGAAAACAATTGAATAACTGTAGTATATATTTCCGCTATTTGATAATCAGGTACCTGTTATATAGTGTAACAAATGATAATGTCCAGAAATTGGATTAAAAAAAACTTAAAGATCCAAACGAGATGACCTCCCCGCTATTGTGGCAGGTGTGTGTTACCGGTCCGTTAGTGAGAGACTGGTATTTAAAAATATGTCATGTGACTTTTCCTACGTCACACTTGTGATCGTAGCTGTTTCAATATAGTTGTAATGTAACCAGTGATCCTTGATATTCTGTCAAGTACTTATTATGTTGCAATTTTTTTAACTTTAATCTGTATGTGTATCAGAAGGTGTATTCCCCTATTCCGTGTGTAATGAGGGAGTCTTGGGGGAGATTGCAACTTACGCTGGTCTCTTGGCACACCTGATTTCTCTTTTAGTGTGATCTTTGCGGTCACATTCAGTGACTTGGATGTTAAACTTTGCGGTCACGTGCAGTGACTATAATGCAATCCTCACAGTGTGGACTTGGCGGTCACTTTTAGTGGTGGGAATTGAACTCGTGACCTTTAGGGTTAGAGAGGGAGATCTTAACCATTAGGCTATGTGTATCTCACTTTCTGTGTTAGCATAGTGGACTTGGCGGTCACTTGTAGTGACTGTAATGAGGTCTTTGTGGTCACGGAGGTGACTAGTGGTGGGGTCTTTGCGGTCACAAGTGGTGACTAGGAGTAGAATCTTTAGCGGACATCAGTGATGTTATACAGCAAGGTCTTTGCAGTCACAGATTGTGACTTGCATGTATTAACTTGCGGTTGTATCTTTGTGGTCACAGATTGTGACTTAAAAGTGGTCTTTGCGGTCACTAACAGTGGTGACTTAGAGGAAATCTTTGCGGTCACTAGTAGTGACTAACAGAATGATCTGTATCGTTGGAGATCAAAGTAAAACTTGGCAATCTCTCTGTGCAACTTAGTAGAGCTGATTAGAAACAAATGCAGGTTGTAACAACGTCCAGCTGCAATGTTGCAGGAGGTAATCAGCAAAGGAAGTCTTGTAGTAGTTGTCTTTCCTTTCTTGGCAATTATAACAGCAATCAAAATAAAAACATAAAGTGCAGAGTGACAACAGTGTCAAGGTCAACGCGTTTCGCCCTTAGGCTTTTTTTAATCCAATTTCTGGACATTATCATTTGTTACACTATATAACAGGTACCTGATTATCAAATAGCGGAAATATATACTACAGTTATTCAATTGTTTTCTCTGATGAAATCGATGTTATAAGGGAGACGTCCCTTTTTATTTTATGTATGCTTTTAACAAGTTATTAAATTTCTGTCTAATTATACAAATGTTTTATTAGTTTTTATATATAGATAAGAATCTCACATTAGACAACAAGTTTATATATATATATCAGTTGTATATACCTGTTTATATCTTTTTATTAACTGAATGTTGATAAATACTTAACGTTTAGGGGTTTGCAGACCCCTTCCTCAGACCAAAACATCTGAGGAAGGGGTCTGCGAACCCCGAAATGTTACCACGTGATAAATAAGTTTTATTTTATCTAAATCCAGCGAGTACAGTCCCTGCTTGACGAAATAATCTATTAGTATACTGACTTTGCACCCTGGTCGTTGACCCACCTGAATTGTGAGTGCAGATACACATAGGATATATATATATATATATATATTTATTATTACTTAGTATCATTGAATTATTAGTACATATTGTATTATATTGCTTCTGCATAAGGAGCTTACTTACTATGTTGAAACTGTAACAATGAAGATGTTAACTTTAAACTTAAAAAATAGGACATGTTGTAGCTAATGATTTTACAAAATCCATTTTTTAACTAAATTATACATGTGTTTATTTAATACTATAATTATCATGGGACTTGGTACATTTTTTATTATTGTATGAGTTTTGAGACTGGTGTGAGGCTCTGATCATACAGTATTATAATGTTCTTTTAATATTATTATCAGGCAGAAAATAATAATGTAAATGTATTGAATATTAACTTTAAATGATAACTTTCTACATTTTTAAAATAATGGTTTTGTGATTGATTACATGTAAAAGCATTAATATTTTGTTCCTCTTTTCACCACAGCAACATCAACAAACATCCACAGTAAATGGAAATATATTTTTAACGGAGTGGGCAGGGAGACACCAGCGCAACAACATTTTATAGTTACTTTAAAGAATACTAGAAAACATTGTGAATTTGGCTGTAAGTTTTAAAATAGTAAAACAATTTTCCATAGAATGGAGAGAAAAAAGATCTGTAGACCAATACATAGTAAATGAGGGTAAGGAATTATACTGAGGATTGTATGTACTGCTTCATACATTGTTAACACTTGGATTATTTGTAAATAAATGGTTGAAGCTATTTAGAAGAAGCTGTTGGTATTGGAACAACTTACAATTAAACTCTATTGTCCCCATTCACCAAATCTGCCCAGTTTACCTTCACCAAGTACCTGACAAAAAGGGATACATTTATGAATTAAATCACACTAGGGATGTGAAATCACAGTAACTATTGGAATCATGTGACTATCTATAATAAGAGAGATTATAATAGTAAATTCAATTTTAGAATGAAAGATATATGAGTCTATTTACATGTGGAAGCCAGAAAATCCCACACAGCATATGTGTGTGAGGTAAATGACATACCTCTCACACCCACTCTTTCCTTCTACAACCCTGATGTCTGCCATTATATACAGAAAGGGGGTAGAAAGATAACCATTTAGCATGACTTTAGTAAGAGAAGAATATAAGGAAATATCCATTGACCAATCACTGAAACTGAATTTAGAAGCTGAGGAAACATCACTTTAATTTGGCAAATTACATTTATGCATCAAATAATAATATCATCTGGATCATATGTAATTTAAAACCTTTTTCAATTATATAATGTATTGGTATTGTCTCTTGCTTCTCTACCCCAGATAAAACCAGTCTGGTTACAAAAAGCATTTCAGGGCAGAAAAATGAATGATCTCAAGGAAGGTTAGAGTTAGACATGTGCGTTTTGTTTCGTCCAAATTCGTTTTTTGGACGAATTTTGCCAAATTCAGAGATTCGGATGCATCAGAATTTCCGAATCAACACTTCCCGAAAAATTTCAAAAATTATTAAATTTGTTTCCGAATCTTCAGATCCATTATTCATATTCAGAATTTTTCATTGTTCCTAATGTAAACCGCACACATCGCCGACACTAACTCTAAGTCTAAATAATTAAATAAAGCTATTAACCCCTAAACCGCCATTTCTCGACATCGCCGACACTAACTAAACCTATTAACCCTAAATCGCCCCCCCACATCGTTAACACTAACTAAATCTATTAATCTCTAAACC
The DNA here is from genome assembly GCF_027579735.1 of Bombina bombina. Classification (NCBI taxonomy): domain Eukaryota; kingdom Metazoa; phylum Chordata; class Amphibia; order Anura; family Bombinatoridae; genus Bombina; species Bombina bombina. The sequence goes on from NC_069502.1 coordinate 627,724,954, forward strand.
ACAATTCCCCGACATCGCAGACACTAACTAAATCATTAAATAAAGCTATTAACCCCTAAACCGCCATTTCCTGACATCGCCGACACTAACTAAACCTAATAACCCCTATACCACTGTTCCGAAACATTGCAGAGAAAAACTTAACATATTAATCCCTAAACCGCCATTCCCAAACATCGCAGACACAAACTAAACCTATTAACCCCTAAACCGCAGTTCCCCTACATCGCCGATGCTACCTAAACCTATTAACCCCTAAACCACACACCCTCACATCGTCAACACTATCAACATTTAAATCAGGAATGAGAGCTGCTTAAATCCTATTGGCTGATGTGTGCGGCGGACGATCACATGAAGAGGACCTCCACGTTGGATCGATGGACCTCTGCATGGATGAAAAAGATGCCGGTCCCTCGATGGATGAAGATGGAGCCACCTAGATGAAGATGGACCTCTGCCTCCACGCTTCGACAGCTCTGCCTCCGCAAGGATGAAGAAGAAGTCGGTCTCCCGATGGATGAATATGTAACCACCTGGATGAAGATGGAGCCGCTGGGATGAAGATTGTTCAAGCTAGACTTCAGCAACTGTGAGTACCTAAAGAGGGGTTAGTGTTAGGTTTTTTTAAAGTGTTTGTGGTGTTTTTTTTTTAAGATTAGGGTTTGGGCTTGTCTTAAAAGAGCTGAATACCCTTTTAAGGGCAAGAAAAAGAGCTGAATGTCCTTTTAAGGGCAATGCAATTTTCAGGGCAATGGGTAGATTAGGTTTTTTTTTAGTTAGGTTTTTTTTATTTTGTGGGTTTGGGGGGGGTGGGGGTTTGTAATGTTTGGGGGTGTTTGTTTTTATTTTGTAGCAAAAGAGCTGATTTCTTTAGGGCAATGCCCTACAAAAGGCCCCATTTTTAATAGGCAGTAAAAGAGTGGAATGTCCATACAAATGCCCTTTCAGGGCAACGGGTAGATTAGGTTTAACAACTTTTTATTTTGTGGGTTTAGGGGGTGGGGTTTTTATACTGTTAGGGGTGTTTGTTTTTCTTTTATTTAAAAAAAAAAATAGCTGATTTCTTTAGGACAATGCCCTACAAAAGGTCCTTTTAAGGGCCTACAAAAGGCGGTTTTAGGGACCCTTGGTAGTTTTTTTTTTTTTTTTTTTAAACGGGATATTAGAATAGGTATAATTTTATTGTTTTGGATAATTGCGTTTGCTATTTTTAGTAATGGTAGTTTTTTTGTGGTAATTTTAGAGGTTTTTTTTGTAATGGTAGGTTTTTTTATTTTTGTAATGTTAGTTTTTTTTGGTAATGTTAGGTTTTAGTTTAAGGCAGCTTAGGTTTTACTTTTATTTCACAGGTAAGTTTGCATTTATTTTAACTAGGTAGTTAGTAAATAGTTAATAACTATTTACTAACTAGTCTACCTACATAAAATAAATACAAACTTACCTGTAACATGAAAACCTAAGCTAGCTACAAAATAACTATTAGTTATATGTAGCTGGCTTAGATTTTATTTTTATTTCAAAGGTAAGTTTGTATTTAGTTTTAAATAGGTATTATTTAGTTAATAATTGTAACTTTAATTTAGCTTTATTTTAATTATGTTTAAGTTAGGGGGTATTTAGGGTTTGGTTTAGGGTTAGGGTTACGGTTAGGGTTAATTTGCTTCATTCTTTAGATATCCTTTGTTGAAGAAATAGCAATGCACATGGGTGAGCCAATCACACGAGGCATCTATGTGCAGCCACAATCAGCAGCTACTTCAGCCTATCTAGATATGCTTTTCAGCAAAGGATATCAAGAGAATAAAGCAAATCAGATAATATAAGTAAATTGGAAAGTTGTTTAAAATTGTATGCTTTTTCTAAATCATGAAAAAAACATTTTTTTGGGTTTAATGTCTCTTTAAGAATGATAAAATAAATGCAAGTCTATATAAATTGAAACAAGAATTAATACAATCGCTAAATTTATAAAATGATTATAAAATATGTATATTATATTGTTACACACATAAAACATATAATAAGTATAGGTAGAGAATACTGCTAATTTTATAAAAACCATTAAAAGAAAGAAAACCCTAATATTTTAAAACACATTACTCCATAAAAGCTTGAAGATCAAGATCTATATTGAGACCTTGGGGAAAAAGACTTCCTAATTTGTGTATCCATTTCGTCGCACACTTTCGCAGATTCAACAATCTCTACATATTATTTTTCATAAATGTTATAGTTTCTATTACCATCACTCTCAGTGTATCTGGCTTCATGCTGTGAACTCTGCGAAAGTGTTCAGACACACTATGATTTTTAAACCCTTTTTCAATATTGGTAATATGTTCATAAATCAGTTTTTTTATTTTTATTTTGGTCCTACCAATATAGATTAAATCACAACTGCAGGTAAGCATGTAAACTGCATAGGTGGTGTTACAGTTAGTACGGGTTTTTACTTCAAACACCGGAGATCTATCTCTGTTAAAAAATTGGTTACCCTGTTTAATTGCTGAGCATAGGCAACAATTAAGTCTCTTACATATGAATAGGCCATTGCTCAGGCATAGCCACCCTGACAGTGAACCTCTTTGTTTAGTCCCCGGGACTCCTAGAACTTTTTTAGATCTCAGTTTAGAGGGTGCTATTATATATTTTAAGTTCTGTTTTCTCTTAAAAACTACATTTGGTTTATTTGGTAAGTTCTTACCCAAAATTGGATCTAGTTTAAGTATATCCCAATGTTTAGTTAATACAGATTTAATATTATGGGCTCCCACGCTATAAGTGGTAATAAAATTGATGTCCTCATGTTTTTGAATCCCAGTGTGTGTTTGAAAAAGGGCCTCTCTGGGGGTATTAGCCACTTTTTCCTTTGCAATAGTGACTAGATTTCGACTAAAACCTTTATGTAAGAATTTCCTTTCTAAAATGTCAGCCTCATTTTTTAAGTCTCCGTCTATTGTGCAGTTCCTGCGTACCCGCTGGAACTGCCCATAAGGGATATTAGACTTACAGCTAGGTAGATGGCTGCTACTGGCATTAAGGAAGCCATTACTGTCAGTGGATTTCCTATCGTTCTTTACAGCTATTTTGTTTGTAATGGGATCGCAGAAAAGAATGAGGTCTAAAAAATCTATTTGATTACTATCTATCTTATATATGAATGTAAGATTATAGGTGTTGATATTCATGTGACTACAGAACTGTTCTGCCAAAATAGTGTCACCTTTCCAAATCATAATGACATCATCAATATATCGTTGGTAACTAACTATATTTTCCGGAAATGGGTTGTTCTCCCAGAAATATTGAATTTTGAAAAATGCCATGTAAATATTAGCATAGGATGAGGCCACCGTGGTCCTTATCGCTGTGCCTTGTGTCTGTTTATAACAAACAAATCATTGAAATTGAAATAGTTTTGATCAAGTATTAAATGGACACTGTTAACCAGAAATTTTATTTGTAATGGGAGGAGATCACTACTAGAGCAGTGTTCATAGATTGCTTTGGCACCAGCTTCATGCGGGATGCTGGAATACAAAGCTGCTACATCCCAAGTTATCCACTTGTATTCTTTACTCCATTCAATCCCTTCAAATAGCTGTATAGCATCCCTGGTATCTTTGAGATAGGATTTAACATTTTTAACTATAGGTTGTAAAAAACAATCTATATAGGCTGACAAGTTACTAGTTCTTTTAGTAACCTGTTTGCCTCTTTGATATATATCCCACCACACTTGTCCACCTGTCTAATCACAATATTTGAATCTCTTTGGAGATTTTTAAGGGCTACTCTGTCTTGGGTGGTTAAATTGTCTTTATATTTATTGATGGTAGATTTATCTATTTTATCAAAGTACTTATTGAGCTCTTCCATAACCAGTTTGTTAAAAGCTGGTAGATACTCCCCCTGTGTATGTGTGGGGTAGAATGAAGAGGGTCTTTTGAGATTGCTTTGTTTAAATACTAGGTCCTCATTATGTTTACTGAGATCTAAAAGATCTTCTACTGAAATGGATGTTGCTTGACTCAATCTAGTATCTGATTCTGTCTCCTGTTCCCTTAAATGTCTTAAAGTGATCAGGCCCACCTACTGACTATATTGCGGTAGACACATTTCCTACTACTTTTAGGCCTGACTTGTTTCTATGATACCGCAATTTACAATTGGATTCACTGTAAAACCCTAACATTTTAATGTATGCTTTTCCCATTTTTAATGTGTATATACTAAAAGTTATATTTTATTTATGTGGTCCTACCTTGTCAATTTTCAAAGAGATTTAAATATTGTGATTAGACAGGTGGACAGGGGGTGTGATTGTCATTCAAGAAAGAGATATATATATCAAAGAGGCAAACAGGTTACTAAATGATGATAAAACCTATATTAAATTGAAAGAAGATCCTACCCTTTCATTTAATCAGGAATTATTTGAATTAATCAGCAAAGCCAGAGAGGAAGGTATTCTGACCCAGGACAAATTTAATTACATCTATATACCATGCCCAAGAGTTCCTACATTTTACCATCTCCCAAAACTACACAAAGATAGTGTCAATCCACCAGGTAGGCCCATCCTTTCTGGGATCAATTCTATAACTAGTAACCTGTCAGCCTATATAGATTGGTTTTTACAACCTATAGTGGAAAATGTTAAATACTATCTCAAACATACCAGGGATGCTATACAGCTATTTGAAGGGATCAAATGGAGTAAAGAATACAAGTGGATAACTTGTGATGTGGCGGCTTTGTATACCAGCATCCCGCATGAAGCTGGTGCCAAAGCAATCTATGAACACTGCTCTAGTAGTGATCTCCTCCCATCACAAATCAATTGTTTGGTTGACAGCATCCATTTTATACTTGATCACAACTATTTCAATTTAAATGATTTGTTTTATAAACAGACACAAGGCACAGCGATGGGGAAAAAAAAATTAAAAAATTATTTACAAACATTATAAAAATATTACAACAAAAGCCCCCTAATAAAATAACAAAGCCCCCAAAATAAAAAAATGCCCAACCCTATTCTAAAATAAAAATTGAAAAGCTCTTTTACCTTACCAGCCCTTAAAAGGGCCTTTTGCGGGGCATGCCCCAAAGAATTCTGCTTTTTTGCCGGTAAAAAAAAAATACAATACACCCCCCCAACATTACAACCCACCACCCACATACCCCTAATCTAACCCAAACCCCCCTTAAATAAACCTAACACTACCCCCTGAAGATCTTCCTACCTTATCTTCACCATGCCGGGTATCACCGATCCGTCCAGCAGAGGTTCCGATGTCTTCCTCCTATCCGGGAGCGATGTCTTCATCCATGCGGGGGCTGAAGAGGTCCATCATCCGTCTGAAGTCTTCATCCAAGCGGGGGCTGAAGAGGTCCATCATCCGGCTGAAGTCTTCATCCAAGCGGGGGCTGAAGAGGTCCATCATCCGGCTGAAGTCTTCTATCAAGCGGCATCTTCAATCTTCTTTCTTCTGGCTCCATCTTCATCCCACCGACGCGGAACATCCTTCTTCCACGATGAACTCCCGACGAATGAAGGTTCCTTTAAGGGATGTCATCCAAGATGGCGTCCCTCGAATTCCAATTGGCTGATAGGATTCTATCAGCCAATCGGAATTAAGGTAGGAAAATTCTGATTGGCTGATGGAATCAGCCAATCAGATTAAAGTTCAATCCGATTGGCTGATCCAATTAGCCAATCAGATTGAGCTTGCATTCTATTGGCTGTTCCGATCAGCCAATAGAATGCAAGCTCAATCTGATTGGCTGAGTGGATCAGCCAATCGGATTGAACTTGAATCTGATTGGCTGATTCCATCAGCCAATCAGAATTTTCCTACCTTAAATCCTATCAGCCAATCGGAATTCGATGGACGCCATCTTGGATGACGTCCCTTAAAGGAACCTTCATTCATCGGGAGTTCGTCGTGGAAGAAGGATGTTCCGCGTCGGCGGGATGAAGATGGACCTGGAAGAAAGAAGATTGAAGATGCAGCTTGATAGAAGACTTCAGCCGGATGATGGACCTCTTCAGCCCCCGCTTGGATGAAGACTTCAGCCGGATGATGGACCTCTTCAGCCCCTGCTTGGATGAAGACTTCAGCCGGATGATGGACCTCTTCAGCCCCCGCTTGGATGAAGACATCGCCCGGATAGGAGGAAGACAACGGACCCTCTTCTGGACGGATCGGTGATACCCGGCGTGGTGAAGATAAGGTAGGAAGATCTTCAGGGGGGTAGTGTTAGGTTTATTTAAGGGGGGTTTGGGTTAGATTAGGGGTATGTGGGTGGTGGGTTGTAATGTTGGGGGGGGGTGTATTGTATGTTTTTTTTACAGGCAAAAGAGCAGAATTCTTTGGGGCATGCCCCGCAAAAGGCCCTTTTAAGGGCTGGTAAGGTAAAAGAGCTTTTAAATTTTTATTTTAGAATAGGGTAGGGCATTTTTTATTTTGGGGGGCTTTGTTATTTTATTAGGGGGCTTAGAGTAGGTGTAATTAGCTTAAAATTGTTGTAATAATCTTATAATGTTTGTAAATTATTTTTTTATTTTTTGTAACTTAGTTCTTTTTTTATTTTTTGTACTTTATTTAGTGTATTTATTTGTAGGTATTTGTATTTAATTTATTTAATGATAGTGTTAATTGTAACTTAGGTTATTATTTATTTTACAGGTAATTTTGTAATTATTTTAACTAGGTAGCTATTAAATAGTTATTAACTATTTAATAGCTATTGTACCTGGTTAAAATAAATACAAAGTTGCCTGTAAAATAAATATTAATCCTAAAATAGCTACAATATAATTATTTGTTATATTGTAGCTATATTAGGGTTTATTTTACAGGTAAGTATTTAGTTTAAAATAGGAATAATTTATTTAATAATAGTTAATTTATTTCGTTAGATTTAAATTATATTTAACTTAGGGGGCTGTTAGTGTTAGGGTTAGACTTAGCTTTAGGGGTTAATACATTTATTATAGTAGCGGTGAGGTGCGGTCGGCAGATTAGGGGTTAATTATTGTAGGTAGCTGGCGGCGACGTTGTGGGGGGCAGATTAGGGGTTAATAAATATAATATAGGGGTTGGCGGTGTTAGGGGCAGCAGATTAGGGGTACATAAGGATAACGTAGGTGGCGGCGCTTTGCGGTCGGCAGATTAGGGGTTAATTATTGTAGGTAACTGGCGGCGACGTTGTGGGGGACAGGTTAGGGGTTAATAAATATAATATTGGGGTCGGCGGTATTAGGGGCAGCAGATTAGGGGTACATAAGGATAACGTAGGTGGCGGTCGGCAGATTAGGGGTTAAAAAAATTGAATCGAGTGGCGGCGATGTGGGGGGCCTCGGTTTAGGGGTGCATAGGTAGTTTATGGGTGTTAGTGTACTTTAGAGCACAGTAGTTAAGAGCTTTATGAACCGGCGTTAGCCCAAAAAGCTCTTAACTCCTGTTTTTTTTCTGCGGCTGGAGTTTTGTCGTTAGATTTCTAACGCTCACTTCAGCCAAGACTCTAAATACCAGCGTTAGAAAGATCCCATTGAAAAGATAGGATACGCAAATGGCGTAGGGGGATCTGCGGTATGTAAAAGTTGCGGCTGGAAAGTGAGCGTTAGACCCTTTCCTGACTGACTCCAAATACCAGCGGGCAGTAAAAACCAGCGTTAGGAGCCTCTAACGCTGGTTTTCACGGCTACCGCCCAACTCTAAATCTAGGCGTTAATGTTTTCTGATATTTCCCTTAATGAAATAAAAAAAAAATTCTATTTGTGAAAATACATTAATACCACATTGGGAAACTCGATTTATCTATGCTCCACACATTAGGTTTCTTTATTGAATCAGTAATACACGGAGTAACCAATTTTAATAAGCTCTAATAAGTAGTGATTTTACATTACCCCCGTAACATATATGTATATCGTGGGGGCTTACTAGTATCTACTAAGTTACAAGTTACCATATAAACAGCATATTAGACCAAGGCCATTGTGATTCAACACACCATTCATGTTATCTAACGCACATTGTGTGAACCGCTTTCTAACAATAACAGTAATCATGCTGCAGTCACTACGTAAGCGTATCATATATTCACCTATTGGAGCAGTGGTGATTGGACATTACGTCACATATGTTACCCAATGAGTGAATAGATGTGTTTGACAGGCACTGTATTTAAACTATGTTTATGGTGGTATACGATACACACACTCTCACAATAGCTCTTGATAAAGTCTGCTCAGTCGGCAGACGAAATGCGCGTCGAGTCAGAATTGTTTTTGCACTTTCAGTTGGACATTTTCACTTCACTTCAAACACCATCCTTTCTGCAACTTCACTGCAAATCTCTGCAAGCACCCATCTTTCTCAAGCATACTCAGACAGACATAATACTCCACTACTGACACCCTCCTTCCTGCAAATATACGGCAAATCTCTGCAAGCACCCATCTTTCCTGCAAACAAACTCACACAAGCATGATACTTCACTACAGACTCCCGCCACCCTCCAACTTCACTGCAAATCTCTGCAAACATCAATCTTTTGCAAACAAACTCAGACAGACATAATACTTCACTATAGACACCCTGTTTCCTGCAACTTCACTGCAAATCTCTGCAAGCACCCATCTTTTGCAAGCATACTGAGACAGACATAATACTTCACTACCGACACCCTCCTTACTGCAACTTTACTGCAAATCTCTGCAAGCACCCATGTTTCCTGCAAACAAACTCAGACAGGCCTTATACTTTACTACAGACACACTCCTTGCAAATTCACTGCACATCTCTGCAATAACTCATCTTTCCAAAGCATACCCAGACAGACATAATACTTCACTACTGACACCCTCCTTCCTGCAACCTCACTGCAAATCTCTGCAAGCACCCATGTTTCCTGCAAACAAACTCAGACAGGCCTTATATTTTACTACATACACACTCCTTGCAAATGAACTGCAAATCTCTGCAAGAACTCATCTTTCCTGCAAACAAACTCACACAGACATAATACTTTACTACAGACACCCTCCATTTTGCAACTTCACTGTAAATCTCTACAAACAACCATCTTTCCTGCAAGCAAACTGAGACAGAAATAATACTTCACTACAGACACCGTCCTTCCAACAACTTCACTGCAAATCTCAGCAATCACCCAAAACAAACTCAGACATAATACTTTACTATAGGCACCATCTTTCCTGCGACTTCACTGCAAATCTCTGCAAGAACCCATCTTTCACAAAAAACTCAGACAGATGTAATACTTCACTAGAGACACCCTCCTTCCTGCAACTTCACTGCAAAACTCTGCAGGCACCCATCTTTCCTGCAAGCAAACTCAGACAGACATAATACTTCACTGCAGACACCCTCCTTCTTGCAAATCTCTGCAAGCACTTCCCATACTACCGCTTATTCATTTATACAACCTCTCCCTTTAATTGAGATCAGGTGCAAGTGCTGCAAGGTACACCATAACTTATCACATAACTGCTTTGTATTCTACCCTTCCTCCAGCTATCACACATCCTCATATAAAAAAAACAATTGTTATGGTAATGTAGTTCTCTCCCCTCCCCTGCTGTGTCATTTTTTTCTTTTTTAGATTATAAACTTGAAAGTGTAGCTAACTTTAGATTACATTGTATAAAAAGTGCATCTATGCAAACTCAGACAGACATAATACTTCACTACAGACACCCTCCTTCCTGGAACTTCACTACAAATCTCTGCAACCATCCATCTTTCACAAGCATACTCAGACAGACATAATAGTTCACTATTGACACTCTCCTTCCTGCAACTATACTGCAAATCTCTGTAAGCATCCATCTTTCCTGCAAACAAACTCAGACAGGCATTATACTTTACTACAGACACACTCCATCTTGCAACTTCACTGTAAATCTCTGCAAACAACCATCTTTCCTGCAAGCAAACTGAGACAGACATAATACTTCACTATAGGCACCATCTTTCCTGCAACTTCACTGCAAATCTCTGCAAGAACCGATCTTTCGCAAACAAACTCAGACAGATATAATACTTCACTAAAGACACCCTCCTTCTTTCAGCTTCACTGCAAATCTCTGCAGGCACCCATGTTTCCTGCAAGCAAACTCAGACAGACATTATACTTCATTACAGACACCCTCCCTCCTCCAAATCTCTGCAATCACCCATCTTTCCTGCAAGCAAGCTCAGTCAGACATAATACTAAACTGCAGATACCATCCTTCTTGCAACTTCACTGCAAAGCTCTGCAAGCACTTCCCACACTACTGCTTATTCATTTATACAGCCTCTCCTTTTAATTGTCATCAGGTGCAAGTGCATCTGACTGCAAGATACACCATAACTTATCACATAACTGCTTTGTATTCTACCCTTCCTTAAGCTATCACACATCCTCATATAAAACAAAACAAATGCTATGGTAATGTAGTTCTCCTGCTGTGTCATTTTTTTCCCCCTTTAGATTATAAACTTGAGAGTGTATTGTATCTAACTTTAGATTACTTTGTATAAAAAGTGCATCTATAACTGATTGTGCTCAAGGGCAGGGTGCTCCTCTTGTTTTTTTCTGTTTGTCAGTGTAAGGGTAGTAATGTACATTTTATAGTCTTATATAATTGTATTGTACCCTTATGATTGTAATGTACCTATGTATAGTGCTGCATATAATGTTGGCGCTTTATAAATAAATGACCCATATAATGATAATAATTATAATAATAATAATAAATAATAGAGGTATATGCAAAAATAGTGCAATCCCAGCTCTGTTGGCAAGACCCCTGCTGCTACAGCCCTCGAAGCCCCTTGCAATAAATAGGTAACATACAGGGTACATTGCTTTTGCTTAACAAATCATTGATAGAATTATGTATTCAGAGCAAATATTAGCCTGAGAATAATATTTACATATATATTTTAAAATTACATAGTTTTTTTTAAATATTTAAAAAATATGGTGGAAGAGCAGTCTTTGCATCTGAGCGGTCACATCTCATAACAGCTCCGGACCTGTTCCAATAATTTATCCATATCTGACCACTCAGTGCAGCTGAATTTGCTCCTAAGTCAGGGAGTATGCTCTAAGATGACACCACAAACACCTTGCAACTTGACTACAGAAGATTACCATCAGCTATTACCGCAAAAGTAATCGCAGCAGCTATCAGGGAATGGCCATTTTGTTTCCCACGTGGTGCCCTACCTATATTTTACAGTCTACTGGACATTAGATCAGGAGCAGCAGTTACTTACAAACCATGGAGGAGTTCCAAGCAACCATAATAGCCCAGCTGGAGGCTTTTGACAGCCTGATGTGTAGCAGATTCAATGATCTGATGGGAGTGCTTAGGGAAAGATCTACACCACTAACCTCTATACTGGAACCGAAGGCGAGCCTAAAGTTTCCAACAACCCATCCTCTAACACTACAACATTTCAAGCAGGAACCCAAGAAGTGCCCTGATATCCAGGATGGTCGATCTAACCTAATGGAGATGGAGCTAACAAGGAATCACACAACATGGAGGCCAGAAGTTGCAGCAACATCCGGGAGCTACATGGCAATGTTGATGAGGGTTCTGCAGAACACAATGTCTCAGCAACCACCCAGCACCAAATTGCACTCCACAGCAACAGAGGCGCATTACATGCTTGTAACCCCTGATCATGGAGGGATAGCTGACGGGTATCGAGAGCCACACGCAATCAAGCAACTAGGCTGGAGAGGGAAACTGAGCCCCCTCATGATGCGGCCGATTGGGAGGGGGCCTGGAACAGTATACGCTTCTGTAAGTTCTATCATTTCTCCACCAGTCCATCCAGGTTCCTCTTGCACCTTTTTCATCACCTTGAAACCAAGTTATGTCAGGCACTATTTTGGATCTATGATTGTCATACTGGATGTCAGCACTACAGGTTACAGTTTAGGATTACCGTCTAACTCCACCGCAGAACTATCCATCGATCACTATTGGCATAAGACTGTCGTCCGCCTCAGGAGAGGAGTTGGCTAGAAACTCTCTGTGTTTATGGAGAGAGGCTGCAGTCACGAACATCTGATAGCTGGCTGTTCAGACATTCTTGCTGAAGCCCATGCCTTAAGATTCGCAGTTAAGACCTCCATTAAGTGCTGGACAATGACGGTATCCTGATGGGTTCCCTGCTTGTCTCTATTGTTGAAAACTTTCCTGACCACTTTTGATCTTGTCTCTTGTTTTTGTTTTCTTTTTATTATGGATGAGACCCTAAGTCTAACTAACATGCTTTGATAATGCTATTGTATTTTAAAATTGCACATGACCGTAACCCCAGCTCTTGCCCCTATTAACGATGGCACTACCATATAATCTAATATTCCTCCACAATTTACTCTAACTAATGGTTGCACAATCCTACATTTAGTAGGACACATTACAATGTGCTCAGCCCTAGTCAGGACACAGCTATCCACTTTCATTTTAAAGGATTCAATTTCTAACTTTGGTCAATATTTTTCATAAGCCTAAGTCGTGTTTCTTTACTCTATAATTAGTCAAACAGACCCCCTTAATCAAGCTCACTTGAATTGCTAACACCCTAGGAGTTTACACACATATTTCTCTATATATATCATTAGCTTGTATGAGTTTGTGTCCAATACAGTAAATAACATCCTAGTATTCATAACGAGTTGCCATAGGTATAATCCTTACTAACCCATGCTGGTCTATTTTCCCAGATGAATATCTATGCTCCTTACTGTTGTGCATATGTATCTTTCACCCATTTAAGCTTATCTTGAAGCCCTTTCTAGGTTCCTTCAAATAGCTATTGCATTCACAGACACAAATGTATTTATCCATCCATTACTACTATATTTATAACATAAACTGACCTCATATATATATATATATATATACAGTATATATGCGCTAAGACTCAAGAGCCATATCCCCTATACTATCTTATATACTATATCATTACTAAATATGTCAGATGCTAATATTTTACTCAGTACTAAGGTACAAGAGGGACCGTTGCATTTGTTAATCCCCCTTACTTCTGTATTTCAAGTCCAGCTCGGTCTAAGTGTGGCCTTTTAGAAACCATAGGGAGTTTCACTAGCTATATAAAAGTCACAGATGTCATGGCCTCCAGCATCCTGGACACTAATTATTAGTATTAGACATATTGGTTTGTTAATCAGCTGTTACATAGCGTTTGTTTTTATGTTCTTGTTTTTTACAACCAAAGATCATCTTTATTAACTGTCGACACAGACCCCAGAATCACATTGACTGTAGTAAGAATCAGGTCACTCCTCTACCAGCTCAGAACTTAATTACAACACATACTGGTGAACTTCCTTGATATCTCCTAATACACACAACTTACCTATTATATACATCCAGAAATCTGCGCTGCAGATAGCAACATAGATCGTTGCTTTCCTATAAAGATCTGACTTATGCACTTTGAAACAGAACCTATCTTACTAATAAGCTAACATTGCAATGTATGTCACATATTTCCTTAACAGTAGCGATTATCTATAATGCCACGTCTAGTCATTATCAATTCTGTGCGGTCAATTGGTTTAATAAGATCTTTGAGCAATGTTACATGTAGATAATCTATTTAGGCAATGCTTAACTAATGTAGACAAGATGATACTATGTGGCTTTATTTCCTTAGCACTAGGTTGAGTTATAGAGGGAGGTCCCAGTACTATCCTCTCTAAAGATATCCCCATCTTAGGTCCTAACAGTAAATTAGGATGCTACTTCACTAAGTTGCTGAGTCCCTATATGTCAATGTTATGGATTTCATACTATCTCTTCGTTCAGACGTGACCGTATATTGTGTTAATTTCTGACCCCTTAGTACTGCATTACTGCAAATGGGGTACAACTACTTGAAATCTAGAAACCACTCAAATTTGAGCTCAATATTAGCCTCCTAGCTCCTCTACAGCAACATCTAGAATGCCCGCCCCCCACACCTTCCCCCCTCCTCCCAATTTAAAGCAGCTCTTGCCTTCTGATTTCCCCCAACTTCCCACATATTATTTCATCCTATACCATACTATTAAAAAAATTAGGTTTCACTGATATATGCTTCCTCTTATTATTGACAACTGGTTATTTGCTCTTATAGATATACTTCAGTTTATTCACGTAGCCTACCAGTCATTACTATTGTTGAAGTAAGGCATTATTTCATTATCTAACTATTGTACTTTTTCAGCTTGACAATATCTTGTATCCTTATTGTGTCTATGTACAAAAAAACCTCAATAAAAAAAAAATAAGGGTAACATAATGTCCATAAAGCAGTGGGAGCCAGCATATTGTAACTTAGGTTTCTTTTTCTGCTAAGACCAATTAGAGATAGTTATAAATGGGTTTCTAGAGTTTGCAACCAATGCCAGTGTGGATTACAGCTGTGTCTGCACTTCTACTTGGGAAGCCCACAATATTCATAATTAAATCACAGGAAAAGGGAACACTAAAGTATAGTGCAAATTAGTTTTAATTTATTTTATTTATTTATTTATAAAATATTTTACACATACAGTTGAGTGGTTGGGTCTACTTGAAATTGCTACTGTTTAAAATACCTTGGAATTTAGAATATATTTATTATTTTAAAAATATTTTTGGTCTGTGGTTAACAGAAAATATATTTAAAGAGTTATCTAACATACAATATAACGAGGGATACATGATAAAATAAATGAATGAGCTGACTTATAGATAGAAATGCTTTCTGCTTATAAGTCTGTAGTGCAGAAATCAATACCATATTGACTAATTTAATCTAATAAAGACAGTAATATTGAATCCCTAATTAGCAAATACACACACTCATATTTATACTGTTATTAAATATTAAAAATGTACTTTTTACAATTGCTTACCGTTGAAAATGATCAGGCAAACCTACAGCAAAAACAATGATAGATTTTACTGTCTAGCAGGTGTTATTTTGGTGGGAACAGTGGTCTTTTAAAAATATAAAGATTTAAATTTGATATAAAGGTTTAAATTTGATTACACTGATTTAGTGGTAGATTACAAATGGCGCTAACTTTGTGCAAGAGTGATTAGGGTTTTTCTGCTTTTTGCTCACAACGGAAATAGCGATCGTATTACAAGTTGAAAGTAAACACAAACGTGAGAGCACAATCACGATTTATGCTAGTCAGGTTAGCATGACTGACAACCTCGGGTCAGGGGTAATGAGTTTTGAAAAGTGGCACCAAACAGAACATAAATACACTAAAATAAACTGTTACACTTATATAAACACTATCTGATACAATTTATTCATAGAAATATTCATAAACAATAAAGTGCAACATAAATCAATTAAATAACGCTTGTAGATTATTTTTATGTAAAGAATATGCATAAGCTGAAACGCGTAAATGACTGAGGACTGAATCCGTTTAGCTGGCCAGCTTCGATAACGGAATCACTATTCCTGTTAAACAGCAACTCCGATGTGCAAGTGTAATTGCGGGTGACTGAAGAGTAAGAAAGATCAGTTGAGACCCCATTACTGTGGATATTATACCCTTGAAAGAAATCTGCAACTTTGAAAAAATCCTATTGCAAAATTTACAATTTTGAAAAATTGCCACCGATAACCCGACTCGGCTATTGGAGCAGTGAAGCGATCACATGACGAGTCACACGTCACAGCCTGAACAACGGTTGGTTTGGAAACGCCAACATCGCTGCAAAAGGAAAGAGTAGCTTAGTCGGGGGAAAGGTAAAAGTAAAAACCTTTCGGATTCTGGTGAGTGAAAATTAACTTTCATTTTGGGGCATTTAAACCTACGCTAACAGAGGACAATAGTAAATGCAGTCTATGAACACTTTATTAACCAACAATTATTAGTTACCCAATGTATACAATATACAGTCAAAAACCATTTTGGGGATATAAAAGACTAAAAATCGTATAAAGAGGATAATACACTGACTTCTTTAACAATTGTTACAACATGAAAAGTTTTACTAAAAGCATGAAAGGAACAGTGTTACAAAAATACATCTGGTTTAACGTGACCATAGATATCCTTATCCTTGAGCATTAGGGAGTTCTGGTTTGTCCAGTATTGAAGCTGCTTATTGTGCAATAGTCAATTGTTATATCATTAACTATAAGGTGCACCTTATAATATTTTAAAGTGTTTTAGATATATCTTGTGAAAATAAAGTATAAATTTGCTTTTATAATTTGTAGCACGTTTATTTTATTAAATGGTTAAATTGTATTTATAATTTATTTGTTACATTAGATAAATAGGTAGAGCTATTTGTGGCGCACTCTGTTTTCTTGTATTATATTTGTATTTAGTGTGGGTTTTGGGAAACCACACATTATAGAGTTTCCTTATTCTACCAACAAGGGTTTATTGTTCCTGTTATTTTTAGGTGATTTATGCCCTTTATGGCTTAAAACCATTTTCAACATTCATACTTGAGCCTTCATCTTGCACCAACATGAGCTATGGTATTAAAGTAACAGTCCTTTCTTTTAATTCCAAGCCTTAGTGGGTGGTCGTCCTAAATATACAATATAATAACACCTATGTGAACTTTAGCCTAGCAGTGCATTAATCAGAAAATCTGTATAATTAATATGTATGTTTGCGGTATACACCCGCACTGCTAAGCGATAATGCAACGTTGCCAGTACAAGGTGCTAATTTAAATGTCACAGAGAAGTTTCAAAACAGGCTGTACATTTAAACACATCAAGGTATATGTCCCACACCAGTATATCTACACATACATAATATATAATGTTGTGTAGCCGGTCCAATATAACAAAGCTATATTAGAGCAGATATTAAATTTATTCCAATTCCAAGTGATAGATATAATTCCATAAAGAACTACTGGTGGAGACAGATTGTCTAAGTTGAACAGAAAGGAGGCATACTGGATATATAAGCTTGAAACTGGTTACCCAAAAGGAATGAATAAAATTTGGGACTTAAAACTTTACACTGGAAGCTGAATCCAGTGTGCCATCCTTTTCCTTTGTCTGTTTTTTCAACATATTCCAGAAAATCTTACCTGTATACCTGTAAGAAACTGAGGGTAGATAGTACGCTATTTATTATTAATACTTAATAATTCATAATATATCTTATGATATATATCTTTTGAATTTCATGCAGATTAAGTATAGAATAATTATAAATCATAACTATCGCAATGTTTTGAGAATTTGTTATTGTTAAGATGTATAGATTTGTATTAAACAATCATTTTATTGAAAATATATATATATATATATATATAAATTCTCTCAAAATATAGATAAATCTAGCCTGATGTTACACATTGTAATATATAAATATATGAAATAGTATTCTAATGAATTAAGTCTCTCTCTATAGATTTAACATTGTTAACTTACTTTTGTAAAATAGACTACGTTTTTTTAATATGTAAACAACTATTGTACTTTTGTGATTAACTAAATTGTAACATTTATCTTGCTGGTTAAACTTTACCCTTGCCAAATAGAACTATCGATATCAAGAGATACTATATAGGCCTAAAACAGGCACACAAGGGTTAACTTTCTCAGCATGAATAAATGGCCAGTTAGGGAACAGACTGCTATTCCTGATGAAGTGCTCTGTGTGAGCAGGAAACGCGTCGGAGAGCAGTCTATTCACCTTGTGCTTGGGTGTATTCACCATGATGTGTGCTTAAAATTATTGTTTTTACTGGATGGAATAAAGTCTTGGTTTTAATTCACCTCCTACGGTGCAGCCTGCTTTTCTTCTAACTTCTTGTTTTGGAATTTGTATGGCTTAAAACCAGACTCTGCATCAACTATGTAATTTTCCATGGAAGTTTTGCCATGGATCCCCCTCCGGCATGCCACAGTCCAGGTGTTAGTCCCCTTGAAACAACTTTTCCATCACTATTGTGGCCAGAAAGAGTCCCTGTGGGTTTTAAAATTCGCTTGCCCATTGAAGCCAGTTCGCCCGTTCGCGAACATTTGCGGAAGTTTGCGGTCGCAAAATTTTAGGTTCGCAACATCACTATTCACAGGTAGGTTTGTATTTATTTTAACTAGGTAGACTAGTTAGTAAATAGTTATTAACTATTTAATAACTGCTTAGTTAAAATAAATACAAAGTTACCTGTAAAATAAAACCTAACCTGCCTTACACTAAAAACTAACATTGCAATAAAATAAAATAATATAAATTATTAAAATACAATTTTCTAAATTACAAAAAAATAAACACTAAATTATAAAAATAAAAAAACACATTATCAAAAAAATAATAATGAATTACTCCTAATCTAATAGCCCTATCAAAATAAAACATCCCCCAAAATAAAAAAAAACCTAGCTTACACTAAACTGCCAATGGCCCTTAAAAAGGTCTTTTGTGGGGCATTGCCCCAAATAAATCATCTCTTTTACCTTTAAAAAAAAATACAAACACCCCCAATAGTAAAACCCACCACCCAATCAACCAACCCCCGCAAATAAAAACCTATTTAAATAAACCTAAGCTAACCATTGCCCTGAAAAGGGAATTTGGATGGGCATTGCCCTTAAAAGGTCATTTAGCTCTTTTACATTGCCCAAACCCTAAGCTAAAAAAAACTCTTAAAGAAACCTAACACTAACCTCAGACGACCCACTTATAGTTTTCGAAGTCCGGACATCCATCCTCATCCAGCCGGCAAAGTCATCATCCAGGTGGCAAGAAGTCTTCATCCGGGCAGCCTCTTCCATCTTCATCCAGCCAGCGAAGTCCTCATCCAGACGGTAAGAAGTCTTCATCGAGACGGCATCTTCTATTTTCATCCATCTGGCACGGAGCGGGTCAATCTTCAAGACATCCGGCACAGAGCATCCCCTTCTTACGATGGTCGCTGTAAAATGAAGTTTCCCTTTAAGTGAAAAAAATCCTATTGGCTGTTGCAATCAGACAATAGGATTGAGCTTCCATCCTATTGGCTGATCCATTCATTCTAGGATTTTTTCACCTTTAATTCCTATTGGCTGATAGAAATATTTCAGCCAATAGGAATGTAAGGGACGCCATCTTAGATGACGTTACTTAAAGGGAAACTTCATTTTACAGCAACCATCGTAAGAAGAAGATGCTCTTGAAGATGGACCCGCTCCGCGCCAGATGAATGAAGATAGAAGATGCCGTCTGGATGAAGAATTCTTGCCGTCTGGATGAGGACTTCGCCGGCTGGATGAAGATGGAAGAGGCCATCCGGATGAAGACTTCTTGCCGCCTGGATGATGACTTCACCGGCTGGATGAGGATGGATGTCCGGACTTTGAAAACTGTAAGTGGATCATCGGGGGTTAGTGTTAGGTTTTTAAAAGGGTTTTTTGGATGATTTTTTTTTAACTTAGGGTTTGGGCAATGTAAAAGAGCTAAATGCCCTTTTAAGGGCAATACCCATGCAAATGCCCTTTTCAGGGCAATGGTCAGCTTAGGTTTAATAAGGTTTTTATTTGGGGGGGTTGGTTGGTTGGGTGGTGGGTTTAACTTTTGGGAGGTGTTTGTATTTTTTACAGGTAAAAGAACTGATTTCTTTGGGGCAATGCCCCACAAAAGGCAGGCCCTTTCAAGGGCCATTGGCAGTTAAGTGTAGGTTAGGTTTTTTTTATTTTGGCGGGGATTTTTTATTTTTTATATTGTGTTTTTTTATTTTTTGTAATTTAGTTTTTATTTTTTTGTAATTTAGAAAATTGTATTTAAATAATTTAATTTATTTTATTTTATTGTAATGTTAGTTTTTAGTGTAAGGCAGGTTAGGTTTTATTTTACAGGTAACTTTGTATTTATTTTAACTAGGTAGTTATTAAATAGTTAATAACTATTTACTAACTAGTCTACCTAGTTAAAATAAATACAAACTTACCTGTGAGATAAAAATAAAACCTAAGCTAGCTACAATATAACTATTAGTTATATTGTAGTTATCTTAAGTTTTATTTTTATTTATTTTTTTTAAATATTTTTTATTGAGGTTTTGCATAACAAACGTAAAAAACATAATACGCCTTTTTGATAACAAGAAAAAGTGCAAAAAAAATTAAGCAAAACATTTCAGTAGTTATATAAAACATTAATAATAGGCTAATGAAACCTCAGTTTTTCAATAAGATAGTGTAAGTGACTAATCAGTTGATAACATATCTTTATGCCCGATGGGCCCTAATTATAAAAAGAAACTGATAGTCAGATAGGAAGCTCTTTGGGAGTTTCCAGATGCGAGAGAATGCGTGTGTAGTAGGGGGGGGGAAGGAAATTCAGCGGATAAGCACCGCTATGCATATATGGGAAAAGGTGGAGGGCGGAGCCATATATAGATGTGAGAGCAATGGTAAGGTGAACCCAACGCTTATAATAATGCAAATATCTTCTTAGATGTATCCTTTGGTCTATACATAGAAAGTGCTTTAACTCTCCATACTATAAACTGTTATTATGCTAGAAACTAATCTTTATGTTAAAGTTGGTAACTAAGGAAGTGAGTAGTTAATAAACTGACAGTGTACCATGCAAATGTAGAAATAGAATATATCAGGGGCCTTCTACAAGACACAGTAACCTGGAGATGAACTCTATTACATATTGCGCCTGCATGAAGCTTAATTGCAAAACCTTACATTAACATTAGGACATAAAAACAAGCAATATATAGAATTTCCTGAGTACAAGCCTGCAGTACTAATCCGTATGTAGCTCATTCAACATAAGTGAAGTAGGATCTGCACTAACTACCATAGTCAGATAGGAGGTTAGGAAGGGGCGGACCACGGGGCCAGTTATTTTGATAAATTTTACATACTCTACCGTGACCCTGCATGTGAGATAAAATTAGTTAACATAATGTGCAGGGCAAGAAGCCCTGCGTCTAGGAAGACACAGTACCTGCAAACCTGTATTTGGTGAGTTAAATTGAATGGCTAAAAGTGTCTATATTATATATTCATGTGCCCCATATGTCCTCTTTGGGAGCGGATCTAGAGAAATTTATACAAATATAGGCAATAACAATCTATAGGCTTATGCATAGTGTGTAATAAAAAGATTCCTAACAGTCAATCTTATATTCTAATAAAGTATAACACGTTTAGGTAACATAGTTGGAGCTATAACCACTAAATAGAATAGGATGAGTTCAGTGTAGGCTGTTGAGATTATGAAGAGTAGGACCTGACATAGGCTCGCTAATCACTGTATTTTAAACAGGCCATTTCATGAGGTACGCTAACCTAGGTGACCATGTTATTTTATTTAACCCATTCCTTTTAGGCCCGTTGGTCATCTTCTATGCTTATAAAGTGACTTAATCTTACCCTGCACCAAAGGCTACAACATACCAATATTTAACAGTTAAATAATAGACTCAAGTAGATCTGTTAACTAGACTACAGCACACAGTCACAATTGTCGAGAAATATCAAATGAGCATCTAGTGCTCCAATTATAACCTCAGGTTATGAGCATTAACTCATACATTTGACTTATGCAGATAGTTTGTAGGAAGAGTTGTAACTCGTGTATATAACTGGTCATGGATCCTCTTATGCTATACACCTATTTTTGAAAAGACTTTTATATAACCTCCAGCTTCACCTTGTGCTCTATGTCAGTATGGAAACAGACCCTGAGTGTAATTCACAGTCTAGGGTTGCAAAGTAAATGACCTTAGTCATGTTAATAAATTATCTAAGTTACACTCTTATAATATGTTGGGCTAGTGGGATAGGAATGTTGGGAGGCTATGCTGACAAAAAAAAGGGAATTATCAATTCTAATACGGAGAGCTCAAGTTTTCATAGCAGCATAAGTTTAAAGTCAGAATATGACAATGAACAGGAGTGGAGAAATTAATATAACAAGTCACATCTTGCCTTTTAGTCAATAAAAAGTAGAAACTTTAGGATATAAGAAATTAACTAACCCTTGTGTATTGTAATTCTTATAGCAAATAGCAAACAGTTCACAAATTACCCCTAAGCAAGCCTATGTACAGGGTAATAGATAAATGTGGGTGCAACAGAGAGGAAAAGGAATACAATTAACATAAAATAAATGAGCAACTGTATACCAGTAGGACTACAAAACTGTTAGCTTCTAGAATGTGTATATGCAGTGGTATCGATTTCTAAATGTATGCTTATATGCGCAGTTAGCTGCAGCATTAACACAAGTTCCATCTTCCCGTGCATGCCTCTATTTAAATCCCAAGTGAAACTGTTGGCAGAAATATAGTTAGTGGAAACTCCATGGGAAACTAGAGCCTGGGCAAGCATGAAAGTGATCAGTTAATGAGTTTGAATATGTATACGTGGGATAGGGATCAACAGGAGCTGACAGGATCATACTTTAAATATAACTGATAAGTTATTAGTCCTTATCTGCTCTAGGTGAGGGGTAAATTATTTAGATGTCCAATAAGGCAGCTATCTAATTGAGTACATATACCGTCCTGTAACATAATATTGGTCTCATATGAACATATAAAATAATTAAAAATAATTAACTATTTATATTCTATTTTCCCTGTTCTGGAGGGTCACTCCCTGCATTACTTAATGGCTTAGGTATATGTAAGTATACGTGCTCTCTAAAGAAGAAGATATCTAGCAGCTAGGTTGGAGCCTATGTTAAATATTGGTTGGAAAGTATATATAATATAACAGATCATGGATCAGTAATGTTCGTTTCTCAACATATGTAAATATTTGAGTATAAATCATGGGTTAACAGTGACTAGTTGGCAATATAGGTATTGCAAACATTCCAAACAAGGAGAAGCATGAGAACAGAGTTAGATTAGGTCCATGTGCATATAATAAAACACCACATCAGACATGCTAATAAAGCAGGACCTCAGTCTTAGACAGATTAGCAGATGTCCAACTTAGGGGTTAACAAACCTCTCGGTGAGCCAAACTTTAGAAACAGAACTTGATATTTATAAGAAAGTGTGCATCAACATGACGGTTACTTGAGTCTTTCTTTTGCTGACTTGCATCTCACGGCTTCAGCCGATGCCCACCACGTTAAAGGAGACATAGCGCTCGTTGCAGAGGTCCCGTAGTGTGTTTCCCTGACAACATCTTGGGCAATTGTGCACCGCTAACCTCAGGTAAGTTATAAAGACCAGATCAGCTATGCGGGTCAGCATGTGGGGTGTCGCTCTCCTGGGGACATAAGCGCTAGACTCTGCATCTTTACCCTCCTCCGGATCCAGCGTGGCGTGTCGAATGCCTGACCTTCTTATGCTCACTGGCAAGTTCTCACCGTCTGAGCCAGAGTAAAGTTTGGTCTCTCCTGCCAGGACATGTGCTGCTTTGAGAGGTATGGGGTTGCCAGTTACAGGCAAGGATTGCGGATGGGTTACTTCAATTGCTCCTAGAATATCGCCGCCATCTTGCGCGCCATGTAGGCTGTCAAACTGTTCGAGGAGATGCGCAAATAGCTGGCCAATTTCTGAGTAATGATCTTCCAGCAGCCCACAAACACACTCCTCAAATTTGTGTAGTGCTGCCTCTGGATCCATTTGGTGAATATTGGGAAGGAGATGCTTCACAAATGTTAGAGTGAGTTGCGTCCACAGCGCCTGGTGAGCCGTTGTAGGCCATAGAATGTGCCGCCACTAAGATAGTTCAAAAGTCCATAAATCCAGTTTTTGCACTCCAAGAAGGTATTAGGTGCAATTGTCTTTAATCTCTGACCAAGTTCAGTACCTAGGCTATTGCAAAATTAAGTATTTGTCCATTTTTAGGCATTTGTGGCAGAGGAGCTTCAGGCATGTACGTCTGCTCACTTTGCCAGTTGGCTCCGCCCCCCCTTAAGTTTTATTTTACAGGTAAGTTTGTATTAATTTTTAAATAGGAATTATTTAGGTAATAATTGTATGGTTTATTTAGATTTATTTTAATTATATTTAAGTTAGGGGGTGTTTGGGTTAGGCTTAGTGTTACGTTAGGGTTAGGTTTAGGGGTTAATATATTTATATAGAGTTAGTGATGTGGGAGGTCAGAGGTTTAGGGGTTAATAATTTATTTAAGTATATTTCGTTGTGGGGGGCTTGCGGTTTAGTGGTTAATAGGTTTATTATAGCGGCGGTGTGGGCGCACGGCAGATTAGGGGTTAATAATCTTTAAATAGTGTTTGCAATGCGGGAGGGTGGCGGTTTAGGGTTTAATATGTTTATTATAGTGGCAATGATGTCGGGGAGCGGCGGAATAGGGGTTCATAATTTTTTTTAGTGGCGGTGATGTCCAGAGCAGAAGATTAGAGGTTAATAAACTTATTATAGTGTTTGCGATGTGGGATGGCCTCAGTTTAGGGCTTAATAGGTAGTTTATGGGTGTTAGTGTACTTTGCAACACTTTAGTTATGAGTTTTATGCTACAGCTTTGTAACGTAAAACTCATAACTACTGATACAGTACAGATCTTGTCGGTTATAGGGTGTACCGCTCACTTTTTGGCCTCCCAGGCAAACTCATAATACTCGCGCTATGGAAGTACCATTGAAAAAGGACTTTTTAAAAAGTGCGGTACTGACGTTGTATGACAGCCAAAAAGGTGTGCGGTACTCCTATACCTACAAGACTTGTAATAGCGGCGTTAGGAAAAAAGCAGCGTTATGAAGCATAATGATGCTTTTTCACTCATAATGCCAAACTCATAATTTAGCTGTACGTGTTTATTTTAAAACGGAGGTTAGATGTATCAATTGGCTGATATTAGTGTTCCTTTTAGATGCATTGGTGCTTCATTCTGACTATAGTGATTGAATTTATCAATAGGCATTATTATGCAAAGGGAGGAGACCCTGTATTAGAAATCTGTTTCTTTAACAGATCATATAGCCTAATACACTTCGCTGCCAGTGCCGCTGCTACAAAGTAAGATTAACAGCTTTTTCAAGTATTATTTTGATTTAGCGCTTGTGCACTTTTTATAGTCTTTTTTGTTACTTGTTAAGATTACCCATCCAAATTTTTATCACCAGGATGTCCTGATAGAGGAGAGTCATGATGCTTTTTTAACAGTGGAGGTCTCATCTCTTTTGGAACATATACTTTGTCGTCATGATAGTAGATTCCAGCAATTTTGACGAGTGATGGATGTGGAGGGTTGATCTCCTTGTGTGATTTTTTTATTTCGGATAACAGTTAACTAGAAAGTCCGATGAAACATTCTATTGGTATGATATTTGCATTGGTGGCAACATCCTCTGGTTTCTCAGGTATACAAAACAAGGCATCAGCTTTGCAATTCCTTGCAGCAGGTCTATATATGATATTAAAATTAAACCTGGCGAAGTACAAGCTCCAACAGACTTGTCTTGCAGACAGTTTTTTGTTGCTTTGCAAATATTGAAAGTTCTTATGATCTGTATATATGTTGATGGCTAACTTCATACCTTCGAGGAGATGTCTCCAATGTTCTAGGGACCATTTTATGGCAAGAAGTTCTTTTTCGCCTATTTGGTAATTCCTTTCTGCTGGGGTCATCACCTTGAAAAAGTATGAAATTGGTCTTTAAGTGTTAACTGTTGAGAAAGAACAGCACCCAGAGGAATCCACTTCTAACACATATTGTTGATTTGGATCAGGAAATTTTAATATGGGAGTGGTGGTAAAACGAATCTTTAATGTATTGAAGGAAGATATGGCTTCTGTGTTCAACCGAAACTGAATGGAGGAGCTGGTTAGTCTGGTAAGACCTTTAGAAATCTTTGAGAAATTTTTGATGAATTTTCTGTAATAGTTTGCGAATCCGAGGAAGTGCTGAAGATCTTTTTTGTTTTTTGGAATAGGCCAGTTTTCCACTGAGTCTACATTTTCTTTTTGCATTTCAATCCCTTTAAGTGAAATGTTATATCCTAGAAATGAGACTTGATCTGTGTGAAAAAGACATTTTTCTGGTTTAGCATAGATTTTATGTACTCTGAGCCTTGAGAGTACCCAGTGTACATGTTTTATGTGTTCAGATTTGTTTTTGAAGTAAATTAAAATATCATCTAAGTATACAACTAAGCAGACGTCTAAGAGATCCCGGAATACATTATTAATAAAATGTTGGAAAGTGG
This sequence comes from Bombina bombina, assembly GCF_027579735.1. Lineage (NCBI taxonomy): Eukaryota > Metazoa > Chordata > Amphibia > Anura > Bombinatoridae > Bombina > Bombina bombina. The sequence continues at coordinate 627,751,126 of NC_069502.1, forward strand.
CAGGGGCATTGCATAATCCGAAGGGCATGACTAGATATTCATATAAGCCGTACCTTGTTCTGAAAGCTGTTAACCACTCATGACCTTCTTTTATCCTTATGAGATTGTAAGCTCCCCTGAGGTCAAGTTTGGAAAAGATAGTGGCTTCTGATAAATGTTCTATTAACTCTGGTATCAATGGAAGCGGGTAACGGGTTTTTATTGTGCATTTGTTGAGCTCACGATAGTCTATAATTGGTCGGAGCGTAGAATCCTTATTGCGTACGAAGAACATACCTGCCCCTGCAGGGGAAGTCGAGGCTCGGATAAATCCTTTTCACAGGTTTTCTTCTAAGTATTGCTTCAGATGATCCAGTTCGGTTTGACTTAGGGGATACAGATGACCGTATGGAATACTAGCTCCTGGTTGAAGTTGTATAGGGCAGTCATATATGCGATGTGGAGGGAAGTTTTTGGCCTCGGTTTTACTGAAGACGTCTAGAAAATCAATATATTCTGAGGGTAACCCTTCATTCTGAGACACAGATTGTAAGAGCAAATGCTTATGATAGCTGGTATCTCTACAGTAATTTAAGTGAATTTTATCTGAAAAGGAGACCCTTCAATAGAATGCTTATGTAGTTGGAGCCACTTAAAACTAGGAAAATGTGGTGAGGGTAAGACATCAAAAGATAACAACTCCGTGTGACCTAAAACAATAACTAATATAGGTACGGTGTGATGTGTTATAGGACCTGTAGTGATTGTAGAACCATAGATGACACAAACACAAATGGGTGTTTTCTTCAATATAAGAGGAATTTTATTTGTTTTAACAATGTGGTAATCAATAAAACTCCCATAAGCTCCTGAGTCAATGATGGTGTCAGTTTTCAGTTGTTTTAGTTCCCACTGTAGAGAAAGAGATAAGATACAATAAGATCTTTTGTTGGCATTTTGTACTGAAGAATGTAAATACATAAACTAACTTTTTTTATTTTTTATTAGAATTGGGCAATCTTGTACTGTGTGTAATGTATTTGCACAGTACATACATAGACTCTTGGACTTCCTACAGAATCTTTCCTCAGAAGTTAGTGGGCCTCTTATTATTCCAATCTCCATCGGTTCAGCTTGTTGTTTGGTGGAAGAGTAAGGTTGAGGAACAGGTGGGCTTACACAACTCTTTGGATGAGTCTCTGAGGAGTATAGTTCAGTCCTCCTCTCATGAAGCCTACGGTCAAATTGTATAGCCAATCTCATCATGGCTTCCAAAGTCTTGGGTAATTCAATCCTGGCTAGTTCATCCTTAAGACCCTCAGCAAGGCCCAATTTGATTCCATTGTGAATGTGCAGCATATAATTTAAATTTGGTTATGTATTCCTCCACTGGTCTTTTTCCTTGTTTTAGATTCATCATGGAGGCTTTGGCTGTCAGTTGAACATCAGCGTCTTGAAAAAGTTCATCCATGGAAGAAAAGAAATCCTCTAGGGACCCAAGTACCGGGTCATCGGATTCACAGAGGGTATCCTCCCAGGTTCTAGGCTCCCCTCTAAGGAAAGATATTGTGCTTAACTCTTTTATTCTCTCAGTGGGGTAACTTCTGGGTTTTAGATTAAATAACAACTAACAGGAGTTTTTAAATTGCCTATATGCCTTCCTGTTACCAGAAAAGTTCTCATGCAGAGAAACTTGTGGTTCTGGAGTCAGGTCTTGATGATTAGATTTCACATCAATGGAATCTCTAATTATGTTTCTTAGAGACTGGTTCTCTACTTGTAAATCGTGTAAACCTTGTGCCAGTTGATCTACTTTTTGGGAGAGATTATATACAATTTGTGGTAGGTCTGCTGGTTCCATCTTTTTTCGGGCTTAGTATTATGTAAGAAACCTGCAATTTTCTTTTAACTAACACAGCTGCAGATCTTCCTATTCATTTTAATATTTTGTTTGTTTCACTGTAATTTTAGAAATACCACTATCGGGAAAATGGATTTCAGGATTATTCAGTGAAGAATTTATGGATAATATGAAAAATAACCTTCCAAAATTGGTTATAATTATTACACAGCAGAATATATGAAATAAATGCTGTTTAGTTGTAACCAGCTGAATCCTTATTTGTTGATCAGGTTATACTAAAGAATACCATTAATTAGACAAATTGTTGTTATTCCAAGTTTATCAGCAGATTGGCAGTTGTCTAATTTGTTATAGCGGTCTTTGAATTTGTTTAACACATTTAGGATATTGTAGCTTATGAAAAGGCAGAGTTATCTAATAAGTCTTATGTTAAATCAGAAAATGCAGGCACGCAAGTAAAAACAGTATACCACAAGGAAAGTACCTTTATCTTGCCAGACGAACTTGAAAGTGGAGAGACGTAGGTCACTGCTGTAACTCCTTATTGTTACTAGTTGGAACGGTAGCTACCGGAAGTCCATAAGAGGAAGAGTCATACACAAAACCTGAGGTTAGACTGAAGGATTACATCTCAACCATAAATCGTAAGAAACAGACAAAAGTTCTTAGTTTAAGCCAGATGGATTAAGGTAGGTTGAATATTAGGCAATCGTTAAGCACAACATATTAGCTTGGTTTGAATAACATTAAAGAAATACTTGCATTCCTATTTCTGAGTCCGTGAACTACCAGTAGCGGTTTGTTAGGGAGCAATGTTGTTGCAATGTATCCAAGTATTTTTCAAGGGATCAGGCTCAGGTAAGTGGCAAGACTTCTGTGAAAGAAGTTTGGTGCAAATAAAGAGACGTAACTCCTAGAAGGTTTGCAGAAATTGAATAGAATATCAGCTCAGGTCCAGAGGAGTAGCGCTGCTACTTTCAGAATACTAAGCAATGTGTGAAAGTTAGTTGGCGGCATTAAAGGAGGAGTAACCAATCAAAAACGTCAGGAAGAATGAATGCAGTTAAAGAGACAGTGACAGAGATCCTGACACATTATGTGTTCATGACCATTTATATGTAATCCACACAGTAAATCTTTAAACATATTATATTATATGTGTCACCAATGACTGCCTTATGCAAAGTATATCCTGTAAGAATATAAGAATTAGTTGTGCGTTACTAATGATCCAAGTATAAAACAAATTTAAATGTCTTTATTTAAATACATAGACATAGATTACATTAATGTTGGCTAATTAGATTGATCAGATGATTGATTATATAACAATAATAAGTTGATGAAAAACAAGATATTAAGGTAATTTTTTCTATTACATTTATTTGAACATTTAATATTATATGCATCAAGAATGATGAACTCATGAATACGATATACTTTAAGAATTGAATAACTGTGTAAACAAAGATTATACTCTAAAACACTTTAATTATTAATTGTATATTAAATTGATAAAGGCTGATTGATTACTTTATGACTAATTAACTATAAAAGGTGCATGAAAATGGAGTCTAATATGTGTTCTTAGTAAGCTTATATGTGTGAGCTCAGTAAGAGTAATTTTTTTTTTTTGGCGACTTTCTTGTATTTTTTTTTCTTGGACTGTATATGGCGTCTGCTGAGAAGGGTAACACAAATCTGGGCAAAATATACAGTTCAATTTTGACCAATTTTGACCGGGTTCTTGTAACCAAGGTTCTGGATCACTATGATTTTATTTATAGTTCCAAAGGCAAGCAGACCTCCCTCTCCAGAAAGCAACAGATCTGGAAAGATATAGCTGACAGTGTCTCTGTTGAAGGCACTCATTCGAAATTGGTGGAGCATTGTAAAAAAAGATTTTCTGATATCAAGAGAATCTTGAAGGCCAAGCTAGCCAGGGAGAAAAAGTCTGCACGCACTACAGCTCTCTACATACAAGACTCTGCTGATGGAGAAGTTGGGGAGAAATATAACGCTCGGTCTGGATGAGGTTGGGCATGATACTGATGATTTGGCAGGTAATTAAAGTTTTATTACATGCATTATCAATGCCGCAACTGATTTTTTTCATTTTTTTATATGTTTTCCAGCATCTACCAGTGCTGCTGCTGCTGCTACTGATGATGGTGATGCCACACTACCATTGGCAGTCAGTATCCATACTAAGTCCAGCCACAGCTTCTCCTCAGCATCAACACAGACTGACCTAATGTGCAGCACCCCTGAAACAGCAAGCGTTGGCCGAACAACAGGTATGTTGTTTAATGTTAGATTTTGTTTAATTAAAATGCTCTTACCCATATGATTTAAAGGGATAGTGAACACCAAAAATGTTATTGTTTAAAAAGATAGATATTCCCTTTATTTACCATTCCCCAGTTTTGCATAGCAAACACTGTTATAGAAATATACTTTTTACCTCTGTAATTACCTTGTATCTAAGCTTCTGCTGAATGCTTCCTTATCTCAGATCTGTTGACAGACTTGCATTTCAGGCAATTAGTGCTGACTCTTAAATAACTTCACGTGCATGAGCACGGTGTTATCTATATGAAACATATGAACTAACACCCTCTAGCTGTGAAAAACTGTCAAATGCAGAGGCGGCCTTCAAGGGCTTTGAAATTAGCATAAGAGCCTACTTAGGTTTAGCTTTCAACTAAGAATAACGAAAGAACAAAGCAAATTTGATGATAAAAGTAAGTTAAAAAGTTGTTTAAAATTACAAATGCACTCTCTGGACTTAAAAGTTTCAAACAGCTTTACTATGTGACATTTTGAGGCTTTCACCCCTTCCTCAGACAAAAAAATTGTGAACATTGAAACAATATAAAGACATACATCAACCCCTCCCCTCAGTGCACCACCAATAACATATGAGCCAGTATCCATTGCAATCTATTAGCTAATTAACCTTTAGGTCATATGCTGATTTCCCCATATCGCTAGGATACAGTGCAATACACCAACAAATACATCATCAAATATAAACAGTGGCATAATATATACATACAGTATATACAAATGTGATATCTACTCAATAGTGTACAATATTATAATGTTTTTATATTTTAGCTTAACTTTTTAAAATGAGCAGCAGGGAAATAGGGTGGGTCAGGGTCTGTGACTTTTACTAAACATGGATACGCCGTATAACAACTGATAAGTAGCAACTAATGCATATGTGTTAACTTTGTGTTAAGCAATATTGATGTTTGTTACATGTCCAATACGGAGCATTTATTATAAACCCATAATGGGGTTACCTGAACTGTGTTGCAGAAACGATCAGTATAAACCTTAGGTCCTTGACAGTATGTTTGCCTTCTAGAAAATGGCGTGCAACAGGTTGATCAGTCTTATTAGTATCCAAAGCTGCCCTGATTGTACTCCGGTAATTGGCCATTCTCTTCCTAATGTCATCGTCCGTCTTTCCCACATAAAATTTCCCACAGACACAGCTGAATAAGTAATGCGCAAACTTGGTTGAACATTTCATGTAATGTCAGATTTTATACTGCTTGTTGCTATGTTGGTGCCTGAATGTTGAACCTTGTATCATGGCACTACATGTCGTGCAACTTGGACATCTGTATGACCCTTGTTTCTTTGCCCTTAGCCACTGTTCCTGCTTATAGCAGTGTGTTGGGTCAGTCTTCATCAAGAGGTCTTTCAAATTGCTGTTTCTTTTATACCCTATTCTTGGTATCATGCTCCCTGTAAACGGTAAGTTGTGGTCAGTTTGGAGGACCCGCCAGTACTTCTGTATACCTTTTGCTAGTAGATGGGATGTAGGACAAAATGTGGTGGTCATCGTAACCCTCTGCTCTGTGTCACGTCTCTCCTTACCAGCAAGTAAGGTCTCTTGATTCATTTTAGTGACATCTCCGTAATGGCTTTAATCATTGGTTCGACATATCCTCTCTTCAGGAATTTTTCAGACAACTCCTGTACTTGCATGGATGCTTTGTCTGGAAATGTGTTGTTCCTCATCACCCTGGTCAATTGGGCTTTAGGAATAGCCCTATTTAGTGACCTGGAATGATTGCTGGTAGCCAGGAGGATTGAGTTGCGATCTGTAGTCTTCTGATATAGAGTTGTGGCCAATTTTGTATCATTTTTGAATATCCTTAAATCCAAAAAATCAATCTTTTCATCACTGAACACAAGTTTGAATTTCACTGGTCTTCATGGAATTGAGTTCGGAGACCCATCCTTCAAGATCATTGCTCTGCTCATTTCATATGAGGAAGTCATCATCTATATATCTTTTATAGAATGATATGCTGGGATTGTCATATACCTTCATTGCTGTTGCTTCATAGTCCGCCATATAAAGGTTGTCATATGACGGGGCCATACTACAGCCCATAGCAGTGCTTCACATCAGAGTCATTGGCATCTGCCTTTCAACACGGCTATTGCAATCTGAGCTGCGGGTACATCGAGAGGCTCACTTGGAGGAAAAGAAGTGACTTTATTATTATACGGAGGGCTTTTTATCCACAATTTACTTTGGATGATGGGGATTTGTTATAACACCTAATAAAGTATTTTACATTGTAAGTGCAATACATTAGTGTGGCGTGTTTATGTCATTCATCTACACTTGAGTCTGTTTGCGCTTTTTTGTACAGATTTCTGGATTCTAGTGCCCCACCCTTATTGGCGAGTCTAATGACGATCTTGGGGTCCTGGGCTAGGTCAGAGATGGCCGATCTTTCTTCAGCAGAGATGTTCTGTTGAGTCTTGGCGTTAAACATGGTTTGTGCCTCTTGTGTAACCAGGCGCATATACGTCTAGATGCTTGGATTGATTTGTACTAGATCAAATATACTGGGACGTTTAAATGACTTAGCAGTAGGCTCCATAGTGTTGAACTGAAAAAAGTATTTTAATTTCAGAGTCCGCTGAAATTTGTTCAGATCAAGCCATACGTCAAATGGTCTGGTTTGTGCTTTTGGGACAAAACTGAGGCCCCTATTGACGACTTTAAGTTCATACTCAGTCATCGTTCTTGAGCTGAGATTAAAACTAGTTCCTCCTCATTCTTCCATGTGTAGGTAGTCTTCTTGCAGAACCCCCCTCGCCTCGTGTGTGGCCTTCTTTTCTGCATCTGTGGCCAGACTTGGTGGTTACCCCTAAAAAAGATTGGAATCCCTCAGCCTGTTTTTGGGATTGTTGTAAAGGTGAAGGTGCCTCATTGACTGTGCCAGAGATGCTGTCAATAGTATTTAGTTGACGTCTGGTGTACCACCTCTGTCTCCGTGGTCTCCTCTGGAAATAAGTGTTGCGCTCCTCAGGGGTTAATGTCCATTTATAAACCTTCTTATTTTTATAATCCTCCATAACATATTGGAGATTTTTTGTTCTTGAAATCGGTTAATGATTCTTGATATTCTTTAATCTGTGTGCTGCCTCAATGGGGCATAGAATATTACATAGCCTCTGTTAATATTCATGTTGTTATAGTTAAGAAATTATATATTTTTAAGCCATTTTTCTCAAGGCTTCCCTATGTTTATTCGGTACTACCATCTAGTGACCCTTTTTGGTAATGCTCCTGTTTTCTACAGTATCTTACCTCTGACCTATTATGCATTTCCTTTTTGTGTATTGCTTCGCCCTTGTAGTGTGATGATGTTTTCCTGTGTCATGGCTGCAGCTAACAGGCCTCATGTAACAAGCACTCATGTTAATACATTGCAAGCTACAATCAGTATCAACTTTTGACCGCTTAAATACTGTAACCATTCATCTGCTGTATTTTATTATTTGCTGTAACCTGATATTCAGAATAAAGCAACTTTGTGGATGGACAAGGTATTAGTGAGTTCAGCTATCTGACAAGGATTGTTTGCAGTGATTGTATCTTCTTATACAGGCCAGACATAGAGGTCTCAGCAAGGGATAGATCACTATTACAACTATCTGAGTCAGAATAAGCTGATCTCATTTTTCACTTTCCCCAGTTGGGTTCTGACTTCCTCTATTACCAACAAAATCAAGTCCAATGAACATTTATTAAGCAATGTGCACGATTTCTTACAGAATTCTGTGTTGGGTCTACCTATTGTAGGGACATTTCTTGCTCTGAATCCTCTCAGGATCATCTTCCGCTTGTAGTACACTGTTAAGTAAGTGCCATGTAGTTGTAGATCAGTCTCTCTTTGTTTCAATTTCAGCAATTGCAGGTAGATTGAATTTGCTGATTCCGGTCCTGTGGTATTCTAAATTACTGTATCAAACAGTATCCTTACTGCATACTCATCCATGAATGATAATACTTCTGCTCATTCAACCTTGGTTGGTATTACTTCATGGTTAGCCCTTGTTTGTGCTGTTTCCATGTTGCTTGGGCCTTAGAGGTAATCACCAATATCCCAGGTGAATCCGTAAAAAAGTGAGTCACGTGTCCTAAAGTGCCAGTGGGATAGTGATAGTGAAGTGATGGAACTGGGGTAGAGGAGATCCTTAGCCAGTGGGAGGGTGCTGAATATAAGTAGTATATCCAATTTGAAGATTACAGCACTCTCAGAAACTCTTGCATACTCAGCGATATTCACACCAGTGTGCATCAGGGATACAATAAAGAAATTAATAAAATGCACTCTCTGGATTTAAAAGGTTCAAACAGCTTTACTATGTGACATTTCGGGGCTTTCACCTCTTCCGCAGACAAAAAAATAGTGAACATTGAAACAATATAAAGACATACATTAACCCCTCCCCTCAGTGCACCACCAATAGCATGCGAGCCAGTATCCATTGCAATCAATTAGCTTATTAACCTTTAGGTCATATGCTGATTTCCCCATATCGCTAGGATACAGTGCAATACACCAACAAATACATCATCAAATATAAACAGTTTCATAATATATACATATATACAAATGTGATATCCACTAAATAGTGTACAATATTATAATGTTTTTAGATTTTAGCTTAATACCTGTATGGGCCTTAATCAGAGCTCCTAATGTTTTAAATGTCTTAAACATTTTAAACTCCTTATTTGATTGCAATGAATACTGGCTCACATGCTATTGGTGGTGCACTGAGGAGAGGGGTTGATGTATGTCTTTATATTGTTTCAATGTTCACAATTTTTTTGTCTGAGGAAGCGGTAAAAGCCTCGAAACTTCACATAGTAAAGCTATTTGAAACTTTTAATCCAGTAAGTGCATTTTCTTCATTTCTTTATTGTATCCCTGATGCACCCTGGTGTGAATATCGCCGAGTTTGCAAGAGTTTGTGAGAGTGCTGTAATCTTTAAATTGTATATATATATATATATATATATATATATATATATATATACTTCAATTAAAAGTTATCACTGTTTTATTGTTAACATTTTTCTATGCAGGTTAATGTGAATAATTGCTAGATATTCTCAGCGCACCAGCATTTTAAATACTGCAGCTGCTCAGAGAACAATTGGGGCATGTATCATGTCAGTAATTAAGAAATTAGGTCAAAACCATATGTTACAAGCACTTTTGGTTCTCTTAACAAGTGCTGTGCTGAAAATACTGGTGCATGGTGCATACTTAAATACACTTTTGAAACAGCTATAGCTTTTATTAGAAACACTTTTGTTAATACATGTATATTGCAAAAATGCTTATATTCAAATATGAAATGCATTCATGTGGATTCTAACCTTTGATGGAATATACCTTTAAGATAACATTAACTATCAGAATTGTGCATGTTAAACTACAGTGTCTTACATTTATATTCTATATATGAATCATGAAAGCTATTTGTTTACTTTCATAAGCCTTTAATCTTTCCCTTTAAATTACATGTGGTTATAATATTTGTTTTTTACCTTTTCTTTAGATACCGGACGTGCATAGGAAGTGTCTCAGGAGACCACAGTTTGTCTTCGAGAGATGAGAGCAATTGTGGATGAGGAAGAGGAGGAGTTCCTGGGAGAGAACCTATCTCACGAATCACAGGAGCAGGAAATCTCCCAGGGAGAATCGGATACAGATACTCTCATCCATGCTGCCTCTCCTGCCCCAGAAGACTCAGCTGCTCTGGACCCTGGCTCCCCTTCTGCCCCTGCTGCTCATGCCTCAGCAGCTCATGGCCATGCTGATCCTGGACCCTAACAACTAAATGAAGATGAAGCCATTCATGAAATGTTGAATCTGACCAGGCAGTACAGGGATGGTCACCAGAAGTTGCATGGGGCACTGAGATTATCTGTCGAGCAACAGGGACAGATCATAGAGAGGGGCATTCAATAAGATAGGGAAAAATTAGAGTTAGACAGGGAAAGATTGAGAATAGAAAGTGGAAGAATAGATTTAGAGAGGGAAAAATTTGCATATGAAAGACAGAGGGATAGTGGAATAATAGATTTAGAGAGGGAAATATATTTATATGAAAGATAGAGGGATAGTGCTAGGTTAAATTTCGATAGGGAGAGGTTAGCGGTAGACAGGGTCAGGGTAGCTATAGAGCAGGGGGAATTGGAGTGCAGGGAGAGGGCAGACGAAGACAACTGGCATTTTAACCGCAAACTCTTTATGCTGATACATCACCGGTCATCAAGAGAGAGATCACTTCCCCGATCTCCCCCTGTTTCTAAGAGTTAAAAAGATTAGAGCACTTAGTTGTTCTATTTTAGCTTAATTTATTTAATATATGAGTTATAATTTAATTTTGATTATTCTTGTTAAAAAAATTTTTTCTTGTTTTAAGATTATCATATGAATAAATGATATTCTGACTTAATAAATGTGTTTTTTTATTTACATAATACAAATGTTACAAATGCTTGTTGTTCAAATTCATGGCATGGGTAAGATATACTTTGCTCTGTTTATTAAGGGGTCAATCTACACCAGAGTTTTTATTGTTTACACAAAATAGATAAACCATTAGATAGTCACGAGTTTTGCATAAACAACTCAGTTCTATTAAAAGGTACATGAATCCAAAATAGTTATTTCATGAATCATAAATAGCATGTAATAGTAAACTATTTTGTAATTTAATTCTATTATGTAAATTGATTCCTTCTCTTCTATCCTTTTCTGAAAAACATATGTAGTTAAAGGGACACTGAACACAAATATTTTCTTTTATGATTCAGACAGAGCATGCAATTTTAAGCAAATTTCTAATTTACTAATATCAATTTATATTCGTTCTCTTGCTATCTTTATTCACAAAATAAGGCATCTAAGCTAAGGAGACCACAATTTTTTGGACAGCACGTGTTTAATGGTGGAAGCATGTATCCACCAATCAGCAAGAACAACCCAGGTTATGAACTTCAAAAATTACATTCCTGCTATTTAAATAAAGATAGCAAGAAATGAAGATAAATTGATGATAGGAGAAGGTTGCTTCAAACTGCATGCTCTATCGGATTCATGAAAGCAAATCTTTGTTTTTAGTATTCCTTTAATCTCATGAGCAGATAAGAATACATCTCTGGAAGTTACCGCATTTGGCCAAATGGGACAAGCCCAGGTACCTTGTCAAGGTCCCTACCAAAACCTGGGTCCCTAAAGCAGCTACACAATGCAAGACCTCAATCCAACAAACTCAGAACAAGTGAAGGGTGCACAGGTAACTAACCCTACCATTTTTGCTTTTAATCTTAGCTGAGAGCTTGTAAGTGAGTGCTGGACTTTCTCTGTGTGTTTTATATATATATATATATATATATATATATATATATATATATATATATATATATATATATATATGGAAAGTCCTGAGGAAGGGGATGGAAAATTCCCAAAACGTTACGCTTGTCACAGTAAATCTGATTTTTTAAATACCCAGTGAGTGCAAGTTTTTATTTCTGCTACTATATATATATATATATATATATATATATATATATATATATATATTGTAATTGGCTCACACATGTATTAATTTAGAATCATGTAGTGCATTGCTGCTCCTTCAACAAATGATACCAACAGAATGAATCAAATGTTGTTGTATGAGTGAAATGTAAAGTTGTTTAATCATTTATGTCCCACATAAATCCTTAAATAACATATTTTTTGTTTAATTTTCGTTTATTATAAATTTGACCTCTTATTACATTGTATCTAAGCATCTCATGACAAACCTCTGATTCCATGATATTTAATTTAATATTTTTTGCATATTAGCCAATTAGTGCAGTGTCTGCCACAAGCAATGTGCATGAGAGCAATGTTATCTATAAGGCTCACATGAAAAACCACTCCCCTGCTTCGAAAAGCTAAATATTGAATGTGATAAGAGGTAACCATGAAGTTCTTAGATATTACCAGATGAGCCTACCTAGTTTGATCTTTCAAATAAGAACAAAAATAGAAGAAAGAAGGATATATAGAATTTAAATAGGAATGTTGCTTTAAATTACATGCCCTATCTGATTGATGAAGGTTTAACTTTGACTATGCTGTCACTTTAACATTACCAAACACAAGAGATTAAAACCTTGTTACCAATTTTTTGTAAATGTAAAAAAAAAAAAATATATATTCATAAAATATATGACAATCATAGAAATACTTTAACATGAAAAACAGAGTTGTGTACCATTTTTTTTATTTTAAGATCTTTATTTGGTCAATAGCAAGACAGGTAAATAAAATATAATTTAGTCAATATTTAAAAGACAATAATTGCAAAATATCCAAAATATCACATCTTTTGAAATAAAACAATAGTGTTAAATAATATTGCAGAAATAAAAATACTGTATGTTACACTGTCAATACTGACAACATTATTGGCCAAAAACTTTCTGAATACAGTCTGCTCGAGCTTTGACTCCACTTGCATTATTTCCTCTAATAGAGCTAAATGATTGCCATACTAGGGGAATCCAAGCTCTCCAGATCTATATCAGGGATTTTAATGGCAATGTTGTGTAACATACAGCATATAAGGAAAATCAAAGATACTTTTGAGGGGGCGTACTGAAGAACCCCGCCAGAGATGTCCAAGCATCAGAAATGGCTCTTTAATATGCCAAAGGTGAGCTCAATCACTGATTGTGTGGCGATGTGGGCCTCGTAGTGCACCTCTTCCACTCTGTTGGGGTTGTTGACGGGTGTGAATAGCCACGGAAGAGAAGAATATCCAGAATCACCTGCGTAAAAGAAATAGAGAATTGATATTAGCAATCAGAAGTACTAAAATCTATAATATACATATGTGTAAAAATATAAGAGATATTTACCTATGAGGATTCCCTCTGGCATTTGTCCCTCCTGGAACCGACCGTACATGTCAGAATTCTGGAAGACGAAGGAATCGTGATTGGAACCATGCAATCCAGAGCAGATGCTCATTATCCTCAATCTGGCGTCACAGATTACCTGGATATTCAGCAATTGGTTATGGCTCCTCTCTTCCCCTGGGAGGCTGCACCAATAAATGCGTGCAATCTATGGCCCCCATTACTCTTGGCACCCCAGCAAGATGATAAAACTGGAGCCTGACAGCATGCCACTCCTCAGGTGTATTGGGGAAGTGAACATGATGGACTAGGCATTGGTGCAAGGCATTAATGAAAACCTTCAGATGATGGGAGAAGGTTGCCTAGTTCATACTTACGCCTAGACCTGTCACATCCTGGAACGATCCAGTTGCCAAAAAATAGAGGACCGATAGTAAATTTACCATCCCAGGGATTGCCCTAGTCCTTGCAGTCAGTGGTTCAAGAGAGTCCTTGATTTTGACATAGAGCCTCTCAACAGAAGCCCTATTGAGTCAAAATCAACGGATCACCTCTCGATCACTTAGAGCATGGAGACCAACCATAGGCAGGAAAACCCTCAGCACCCGCTGGCGTCTTTTTTGACGCTCCACAGCTATCATCACCCATCTTGCTCTGTGTCTTTGTAGTAACAGGACAAACTGTACCATGTTAATGATCTCGATTGCAAAAGAATAATGAAATGAAGTGTGTCGATTTAAACCCCTTTTTTTAGTGCCAAGTTCTCCGGCTGTAAATGATTGCAGTAATTGATTGAATAACTTATGCGCCACACATTACATAACAGACAAATTATTGACAGATGTTCTGTATTTTTGATTATACGAGCAAAAAGTGTTTTTATAAGATAAAATATATGGAAGCACCTCCCAGATGACAAGTTCACCAGATGAAAATGTATGCAAGCACCTCCCACATGACAAGTTAACCAGCTGAAAATCAGCTGTGGACGATTGATATATGATTGATAAGAATAACTGAATTACTTCTGCGACACACAGTATATAACATGACAAGTTTACATGATTTTTTCCATGTATGCGTCATTGTATGAGCACAAAGTTGTTGTTTAGAAGGTAAATATGTATGGAAGCACCTTCCAGGTGAGTTCACCAGCTGTAAATGCAGGTGTATGTTTGATATTGATTGTGCAATTAACTAAAATACTTATGCACAACACATGAGTATTTAGCTATAGATAAAATTATTACTCTGGTTTTCTGTTTTTGGATGGCAGCACCGTGGGGGCTTAAAAGATCAGTGATTATGGTGTTTTCAGACTCCCATATTAAAGAGCAATGTGGTGTATTAACATTGCCAAACATGACTTAGAAAGAGAATCCAATTTTGAACATATTAAATGTAATTAGTGTGCAATAGTTTTCCATCTCTTGTTATCCTTTGTGGGAAGGAGAATGCCATTTTAAATATATTTTCATGTATTTTGTTTGCAGCAGTTTTCATTGTTTTTGCTATCCTTTGTTGTAAAATATTTACAAAATGAATTGAGGAATAATGTGTGTATTAACATTGCCAAACATGACTTAGAAAGAGAATGCAAAGTTTAACATATTTAAATGTAATTAGTGTGCAATAGTTTTCGGTCTCTTGCTATCCTTTGTGGGAAGGAAAATGTCATTTTAAATGTATTTTGCATGAATTTGATATGCAACAGTTTTCATTGTTTTGCTATCCTTTGTTGTAAAATATTTGCAGAGTGAATTGAGGTATAATGTGGTGTTTTAACATTGCTAAACATGACTTATAAAGACAATGCTATTTAAAAATGTTGTATTGGTCATAGTTGTCTCAGCGTCTAAAAAGGATCACAAACTTTTATGATTTTTCAAACCCATTGATTTCTATGGCATCCGCGGCCTCGGAGGTGGTGGTTTGAACAATAGGTACGCTGTGTCGGAATAGACGCAAGCGTAACAGTTGAATTTTTGATAACATTGTAAAAGGTTCAAATAGAGTCGATAAGGAGGGTGAATGATCAGAATTTCGCTCAAATACCACAGTTTTCCACTCGAATAACACAAGCATCGATCTGCGTCAGATTGAGATCGTGGGAGCGTATATTACGTCACACATTTCAACATTGGACAATCATGATGTTTTGTTAACTCTGGCGGATCAATCTCGCGTCAAATTTGATGCGTGATTCCAGCGTATTATCAGTTGACGCTTTGATAAATATAGCCCATAATCTTTAAACAAGATGTTGTTAGAGAAGGGGAACAGGTGAGTGAGGAAGACCTGAGGAAGAGAGAAAACTCTCAAAAGCTTGACGTTTAAATGTCACGTTAGTTCAATAAAAAAGATATCATTGTATACTGCAATATTTTGATTATTTTGAAATGTTGTCTATTGGACCAATACAGCTAAATGTTTACATATTAAATATGTAGGGAAAAGACCTTCAGAAAGGCCCCAATGGAGACAAAATGTTACATTTACTTGCAATAAAAAATGTGTGTGTTCACTGCATACAAAAGGCTGAGCTTTCACTTGGGTAATATTGAATTTAGAATTGAACAGAAGACTGGTTGACATTTTTTGGAATTGCGTGTTAAATCCATATCAGATTTAATTATATATATTTACATTTATTTATTACACACACAAGAATAAAAAATTACGTTCACATTGTTTTTACAATCACCTTTAACTAATGGGGTGATCAATGTAGTTGTTATGATGAAAAATACCATTACAGGAACCACATACTCAAAAGGAAAAAATAGATATAATTAACTTTAATGCTCTATTGACTAGTGCATTAGGTGTAAATGTGTTTTATATCTATTTGGAGTAAAAGCCTTTTTGATCCATCATCTCTCACTAAGAAAAAGCACTTTTCAATGCTAAAAAGTGCCTTCTTTGAACTGAACCCAATACCTTCAACTGAGACAAGACCAATCATCGAATGGATAGCAGTCTCAGACGTGTATGTTTTTATAGCTTTGTAATAAAATAAGTACATTATCATAACAACTTAAAAGAAAATACTGAATCACATATAAAATGTTTGACTAGAAGAAAATCAATTCAGATTCAAGCATGAACCAATCTCTTTAAATTTCTGGAAAGAGACTTAAAAGTATATGTCTTAATTAAAGGCTGCATTTGTGTTTTTATTAAAGATGTGTTACATTTTTATGTTAAAATCAATAATAATGTGTATGCACTGTAAATGTCAGTCACTGAGTAAATCAAGTACGTTTTCCCCTTTCAGATGATATAGAACAAACGATATATGTAGAATACAGCTTTTTAGTCATTTATCAATCCTATTGGAAGCATCACAAATAAAAATGACTTTTTCCAGAGTGAGTTTTCACACAAATCAATTTTTTTTTTAAAAATCTACAGTTACATCAGATTCACCAATTGTATTGCACGGTAATTGTCCCAGAATTAAGCAAGCACACATATAGTAGCATAGAAACCAAGAGTATGTATCTGTTTGTTGTAAAAGTGGAGAAATTAAGGAGCTGTGTTCAATTCCAAGTGTGGGTAAAAAGTGTACTGAAGAGCTGCATTGTGGCAAAAGTTTGTTAGGTTGAACATCTCTGCTGTGATGTAGTATTTTTCTTTATAAATGAAAGAAAGTTATTATTTATTAACAAAGTCAACCATGGAACTATACAAATGTTCACAAATTTAATATAATCACAGTTTTAATAGGTTGTGTTTATCTTAATTATCTTATAAGACCAAAAAGTAATTACCCATGCATTTGGGACTCATGTCATAATAATACATTGGTGAAATTCCATAATATACATATGCTGTTTTAGTCATTCATATTACTCATCTTCAGGATCTGGAGGCAGAAATTCTGACTTGCTAAAGATTTTTCCCAGGTTTTATTTTTCTGGAACTCTCCTAGAGTTAGAGTTTATATGGTGTAAATAGAGGGCTGCAGATTTCAGAAGTATTTACCTAAAACAAGAATGACCATGCATTAAAGGGACAGTCAAGTCCAAAAAAAACTTTCATGATTCAAATAGGGCATGTAATTTTAAACAACTTTCCAATTTACTTTTCTCACCAATTTTGCTTTGTTCTCTTGGTATTCTTAGTTGAAAGCTAAACATAGGAGTTTCATATGCTAATGTTTTAGACCTTGAAGGCCGCCTCTAATCTAAATGCATTTTGATAGTTTTTCACCACTAGATGGCGTTAGTTCCTGTGTTTTATATAGATAACATTGAGCTCATGCACGTGCATTTACCGAGGAGTGAGCACTGATTGGCTAAAATGCAAGTCTGTCAAAAGAACTGAAATAAGGGGGCAGTCTGCATATTGGTTACCATAATAACACACTACTATGGTAACTAATATGACGTTTTGTTGCACACTATGCGTGGAGCCGTCTCTGTGATCAGGACACAGATGTGCTGAATATCTGACATTGTGCTGTGTTGATCACAGATGTTTTAGTTTGAGTTTATATTATATGTATGTGTATGTGCCCAATCAGATTACATTTGCATGGGAGCAGAATGCTTTATGAGCGCAATTTGCCGGATTGGCGTATTGTTCATTATCAGGTTTGTTACAATTGAACATTGTTGCAATATAATATTGCACTTTTTTGCTGTCATGCTTATGTAATTGGGGAGATTTGTTTCATGGTAAACATCTTCACAAACAGCATCGGTCTTTTAGGCTGTCTTTAGAGTTTTTTTTTTTACCATCCTATTATTCATATGGGAAACTTTAGGTATAGACTAGGAGACCAATTTATCATGGCCCAGAATGGGGCCGTATACCCCTGTTTCTGTGCAAGCCTTCAGGCTTAAGACTACTGCTCCTTAACTCGTACGCCTCCTATGAGGCGGCGGACATAAACACGCCGGATAGAATACAATCGGGTTGATTGACACCCCCTGTTATGTGCAGGGGCGGCATTGCACAAGCAATTCACCAGAAGTGCTTGTGCAATGATAAATGCTGACAGCATATGCTGTCAGCATTTATGGATGTCTGGCAGACATGATTCGCTACAGCGGTTCATGTCCGCCAGACACTTGATAAATCAGCCCCTAGGAGTAGAATTCTATGTCTGCAAAAGTGATAGTACAAAAAATAAATAAATTATACTGACTAATAAATTGATTTCTTTAACTTAAAATGTTGAGATATGAAAACTCACCATAACAATAAGTTTTTTTGTGTTTTTACATTGTCTCATTTCAACTTCTAGGTTTACTTCTTAGGGTCAAACTTACATATTCTCTTTTATTTCTAATGGACCTGGCCTGGCCATATGTTTATTGTAGTCAATAGAATGTAGACGGGTAGATATATATGATTTCTACAAGATTTCCCCCTATTCCAAAAATTCAATGCAGTGTAACTTTCAAGTTTCTTGATACAGTGTCACATCTTTAAATATAAAAAAAAATAATTATGTAAATAGGTAGAAATGTGGATAAGGTGTTACATAAAGTTTATGTAAAAGAACAATTCAGTTTCACAAAAGAAAATAAAGTTTGACTAGGTATACAACTGCAGAGATCCTAGATGGCAACACTGATAAATATAGACTAAGAAGTTTGAATGGTATAAAACAGTAAGGGCCAGATTACAATTGGAGCAGTATTTAAGGCTCCCGCTTGAGTGCTAACTCCGCTAGAAGTAACCTTTTTGCGGGCTTCGGGTAGCACTCGTATTAAGTTAAAAGTAAACAGTTTTCACTTGTGCACTTACCCAATGCACATAAGAAGCCAAACTTAGAATATAGTGTTAATGTATTCCCCATAGAAGTCAATGGAGCAAAAAAAAGTGGAAAAAAATACAAAAACCCTACTTGTGCACAAACCTGATGGCAAATTCTCAAGTGCGCTAACCCAACAATCACATTTTTTCCATTCCACTGTTCTTCACATAGCAGAATATGTTCTATTTATTCATAAATAGAACATATTCTGCTATGATGGTATTTTGGTATAATATATAGCTATACCCATTTATATTATTATATTTATAGGTATAGATATATACATTTATATATACTGTATATATATTTTATATATATATATATATATATTATATATATTAGACCTAAAGACGTTTACACTGGCCATTTTATGCAGTACAGCGGTCCCACCCCTTGCTCTCTCTCTCTCCCCCTCTCTTTTGCTCTCTCTCTCCCCCCTCTCTTTTGCTCTACCCATCCCTCTTTTGCTCTCTCTCTCCCCCCTCTTGCTTTCCCTCGCCCTCTCTTTTGCTCTCTCTCTCTCCCTCTCTTTTGCACTCTCTCTCCCCCTCTCTTTTACGCTCTCTCTCCCCCTCTCTTTTGCTCTCTCCCCCCCTCTTTTGCTCTCTCTCCCCCTCTCTTTTGCTCTCTCTCTCTCTCTCTCCCCCTCTCTTGCTCTCTCTCCCCCTTTATTTTGCTCTCTCTCCCCCTCTCTTTTGCACTCTCTCTCCTCCCTTTCTTTTGCGCTCTCTCTCTCCCCCCTTTCTTTTACTCTCTCTCTTCCCCTCTCTTTTGCTATCTTTCTCCCCCCTCTCTTTTGCTCTCTCTCCCTCTCTCTTTTGCTCTCTCTCTCCCCCCTCTCTTTTTATTGCTGGATGAATTTATCCACCAATCAGCAAGAACAACCCAGATTGTTCACCAAAAATGGGCCGGCATCTAAACTTACATTCTTGCATTTCAAATAAAGATACCAAGAGAATGAAGAAAATGTGATAATAGGTGTAAATTAGAAATTTGCTTAAAATGTCATGCTCTATCTGAATCACGAAAGAAAAAACTTGGGTTCAGTGTCCCTTTAAGCACATTTATGTTGTAAAAGTTTTTATGTAATAGTTTTGTTGACCATAAGGAATTATTTCTATGTTATCTACTGTTATTTGATTATTGTTTTAACTGATATTGTTTTGAAATTTTCAATAACATGGTTGGGGGGATAAAAGTATTTTCAGCTGGTCTGTAGTACTGTGAGGGTTTTCAATGCAAAGGGGAATGTTGTCAGAAACTATTAGAAAAACAAGCAAAAACAACATATTGTGATAAAACTATATATTTGCATAATATTTATATCCCCTTTTAGTACTGAGAAATTGCTTAACAATTTAAGTATTTGTATGTTTATAAATTAAACTGAATAGTATTGCTGATCATGAAATATAATAAACACCTAAGAATATATTATTTAAGATATGTAATAAAAACAACAACATATATTAAAGAACCACTAAAAACAGTAGAATTGCATAATCAGTAAATGCATAATAAAGACAATGCAAAAACATTTAGTTTGAATGATTAGTAGATTTCTTTCTGACAAGTTAGTTCTATTTTCCCTCCCATTGCATCATGTGACAGCCATCAGCCAATCACATAATGGGGCCGATTGATCAAGCTCCGAATTATCAATCTAGCCGGAAACAGCAGTTATGAAGCAGCTGTCTTAAGACCGCCTGCTAGTGGCCCATTAGTCACAAATCTGCAGGGGCCGGCATTGCACAAGCTGTCGCCATTCATCGATGTCTGTCGGACATGATCCGCTGAGCGGATCATGTTGGACAGACCAATGATAAATCGGCCCCATAGAATATACATATATTATGTGATTTCTTAAACATACTAAATAGAAGCTGGTGCCTCAGAAAGTTTGCATATAAAAATATTGTGCACATTTAGATAATAGAAGTTAATTAGAAAGTTCTTTCAAAATGTGTGCTCTATATGAAACATGAAAGTTTAACTTTGACATTAGTGTCTCTTTAAGACAATAATTGTGTCTAATATGAAAAAATATGTGTTAAAAAAAAAAAAAGATCACTCTGGATAATACCTAAATGAAAATTAAGCATTAAAACCTTGTAATTCTAGGCAACTGTAAAATACTTAAAGTGAATGTAATGTTTCATGAATGTGTGCCTGGTTTTAAAAAATACTATTAAAAACAGGGGCACTTTTATTCATGAAACTTTATATTGCAATTTTTTTTTTAAATACTTACCATTTTCTTCAGCAAACACAGACCGCGATCCTGTGCCCACAGCTCCTCCAGAGCGTCCATCTCGTAAAGGGCATGCCGTGATTGGAGGAAGCCTGTTTCGTCATTGAAGTGCTAAGTACAGAGAAGCTGCGGGCAGAGGATTGCGGTCTGTGTTTGCTAAAGAAAAAGGTAAATATTTTAAAAAAAGCTATGCAATGTAAAGTTTCATGAATGAAAGTGAACCTGTTTTTAGTATATTTAAAAACCGGGCACTTATTTATGAAACTTTACATTCACTTTAAAAGTAAAATCATTAACTTAACAGTAAAATAAACATATTTTCAAAATATATTTCAGCAGCAAGTATTAATAAATAAATGTTGTATAAGTTAACAAAGTATTAATTACGCTATTTATTTCTTCTCATTATAGATGGAAACCCGAAAACGCTTGGCTAAGATTGTCCTAGTATTTGTCGGCTGTTTTGCCCTCTGCTGGTTTCCCAACCACGTGTTGTATATGTATCGTTCCTTTAACTACAAAGAAATTGATCCATCCCTGGGACACATGATTATCACTCTTGTGTCTCGAGTTTTGAGCTTCTCCAATTCTTGTGTCAACCCTTTTGCACTTTATTTGCTTAGCGAGAGCTTCAGGAGGCATTTCAAAAGTCAGCTTTGCTGTAAGAGAAAGCAACGTCATGAGAGATCAACAAGTTACCTAATTAATTCATCTGCTATCCGAATGACATCCCTGAAAAGCAATGCTAGAAATACTGTGACCAGTGTATCCCTACTGAACGGCCACAGTTGCCAGGAAGTCTCTTTGTGATCTTTCCATATAAGAGCTAAAGTCTTCAAAGACTATGCTTATTTATTGAAAGGAAAATAACTCATATTATTTATCATTTCATGTAAGCAACAGATGCGTGAAATTCTTGAATTTTGTGATAAACAATACTAACAATTTCAGAGTTATATATAATGTTTAATTTCACACATATCTTTACAAAACACTACTCAGTTCATAAAAAATGTGAGACATCTTGTGTTATTGTCTATTGCTTTCTAATTACTATCACCTAGATTGCGAGTTTTGCGATATGGAGCGGTACATCTATACTGCTGAAAAATTGGCCATTGCGCGCGGAATGGCCAGTAACGCATATTACTTGTTGCGGCGGTGTAACTATACCGCAAGCATTATAGCCTGTAAAGCAATGTCCATTCCGCACTCAAAAAATGACGTTTGAGTGCTGGATTTTCATATTACAGGTTGTGCAGTCAAGCTAAAATGCTTGCGTTACAGCCTATACCGACACAAGCCATTCTGCCATCTGAGACCAGTAGTTATGGATTTACGAAACAAAAATGTTTCACAAAACTCATAACTAAAATGTTACAAAGTACACTAACACCCATAAACTACCTATTAACCCCTTAACCCTCCCGCATTGCAAACACTATATTACACCTATTAACACCTAATCTGACGTCTACCCACATCGCAACTATTAAATTAAATAAAGCTATTAACCCCTAATCCGCCGCCCACCCACATCACTAACACTAAATAAATCTATTAACACCTAATCTGCCAAATCCTGACATCGCAGACATTAAATAAAATGATTAACCCCTAATCCCCCGCTCCCCGACATTGCAGACACTAAATAAACCTATTAACCCCTAAACCGCCAGCCCCCCACATCGTAACTAATAAACTATTAATCCTTAAACTGCCGGACCCCCACATTACAAAACACTAAATTAAAGTATTAACCCCTAAACACCGCCTAACTTTAAATTAAAAGTTACAATATAACTATCTTAAAATAAATAAAAACTTACCTGTGAAATAAAAAAAACTAACATTAAACTATAAATTAAACTAACATTACTATTCTAATAAAATAAAAAAAACTACCAATTAAAAAACCTAAATTACAAATTTAAAAAAAACCTTATACTGCGAAAAAAAAAAAATTCTAACATTACAAAAAATAATAAACACTAAATTACGAAAAATAAAAAACAATTACACCTAATCTAATAGCCCTAAAAATAAATAAAAAAGCACCCCCAAAAATAAAAACACCCCCTAACCTACAATACACTACCAATAGCCCTTAAAAGGGCCTTTTGTAGGGCATTGCCCAAAGTTAAACAGCTCTTTTACCTAAAAAAAAAAAGACAGTGCCTCTAACAGTAAACCCCCTACCCAACCAACCCCCAAAATAAAAAACCTAAGTCTAAAAACCTTAAAAGGGCATTCATCTCTTTTACAGTGACCAAAGCCTTAATCTTAAAAAAAAAACACCCCAAAAAACCTGAAACTCTACTTAAGAAGCAGTGTTCTTAAAGAGACACTGAACCCAAATTTCTTTCATGTAATTGGCAAGAGTACATGAGCTAGTGACGTATGGGATATACAATCCTACCAGGAGGGGCAAAGTTTCCCAAACCTCAAAAGGCCTATAAATACACCCCTCACCACACCCACAACTCAGTTTTACAAACTTTGCCTCCTATGGAGGTGGTGAAGTAAGTTTGTGCTTGTTTTTTGTTTTTTTGTTTTTCTTCTTCTATGATAAGCGCTTCTAAGCATTCTGAAGCCCAATTCCTCTCAGAGTACAGTGTTTGTCAGACGGTTGTATAAAGAGTATCGACTATTGATTTTTAAGGTTTCTCTCACGGGAAATCTTTTCAAGAGGTCTCTGTTATCGGTCGTAGGGATTCATCTCCTACCTCCATTTTCAGATTGACTATATACTTTTATACCATTACCTCTGCTGATAGTTTTCAGTACTGATTTGGCTATCTGCTATATGTGGGTGGGTGTCTTTCAGTAAGTATGTATCATTATTTAAAACACTCTCAGCTATGGTTGGCGCTTTATGTATTTATATAAAGTTCTAAATATATGTATTTACGTATATTTGCCATGAGTCAGGTCTATGTATATTTCCCTTTGCAGTCTAGCAGTTTCAGTATGGGAATCATGTTTTAGGAAGTTTTTTTCTTACCTGGGCTATAGTCTTCTTTTCCAATTTGACTTGTTTTCCTTTTAATTCTGCGGGCAAATTAGGCTCGCGAGGGCGCAAAATGCTGTTATTTATTGCGTCATTCTTGGCACGAGAACTTTTTGGTGCAAATGTGCGTCTATGATGACGCAAGTTCATAATTTCCTGCGTCTTAGTTGACGCCAGGTTGTTTGGTGCATAGTTGTGTCTGTTATGACGCTATGAGTTCGTTTTATTTTGCCCCACTTCCCATATGCTCCTTACCTGTCACGATTACATATTGTTTAATAACAACCTGTTACTTTTACTGAGAATATCCCTTTAATTGTCTGATCAATTCACCTGCTATGCTATTTAAGCCTCCTCCCCCCTCTCCACTTTGCTTGTTATTGTTTTCCACTAACCATAGTGTGACTCAAACTGAGCACTAATTTACCTCTTTGGATTACATCCTAAAATCTATCATTCCGGATTCACCAAACTTAACTTGCTGAAACCAGCATACATCTCTTGTTACCGGATTGACATTTTTTCCAGCCGTTGCTGTCAGCTTACTCCATTCAGCCGAATCTTCCGCCCTGCTTCGTGGAGCTGTGACGTCACACGCCAACTTCTTCGGCATCAGCGCTGCAACCGCTTCCCCGATTCAAGCTGTGAGATTTCTCTTCAACTTTTTAAAAACTTTGTTTTACCCTCCAGGTACAGTCTGTAACCTCTTGCATATTTTTCAAGCTACTATCTTTGATGCAATATCTGCTACGCATATTTACTCATAATTCCTGATATATTGTGGCAGAGCTTTATTTTGACATAGTAGCTATTTTTTTCGTGTTAACACTGTTTCATTTTTTCTCTGGTTATAGACACGGTTTTTCTGTTGTTCCTCCAGTATTCATTTACTCGATACAGCTATAGAAATATCTAATGCTATTTATCCATATAACAAATTGCAAAGTTTACACTCGGATTCTGACATTACTTCTTTTAGTAATCCATGTTATTATCTAGTTTAAACCTTGCTACAAATCCTATAATCTCAGCAGTTGTGATTCATTTATATTATTGCATACTACAACATAGTATCTTTGACATTACAGAATAACAAGCCATAAAACATGGATCCAGCTGAGATGTCTAATCAGATACAAACTCTCTCTCAAAAAGTGGATGCATTAACTAATGGCCTCAATACCCTCAAACAAGAAAACCAGGGACTGAAAACTTATATTAAAGACTTTGTAGATAGTAGAACTCATTTCCAGGAACCACAAGTTAGTCTCCCAGATGTATTCTCAGGGGATAGAAAACAATTTAGAGATTTTAAAAACTCTTGTCTTCTGTTGTTTGCACTAAAACCATACACATATCCCACTGACAGAATTAAGGTGATGACTACCATTTCCTATTTAAGAGCAGAACCCAGAAGCTGGGCTAATTCCTTCCTGGAGACAAACGATGATATACTTAACTCTCTAGATTCTTTCTTTTCTACCCTTGGTCAGCTTTATGACGACCCTTACAAACAATTAACCGCTGAAACTGCAATGCACTCTCTTAAACAGAAAAGAAGAGATGTAGAAGATTATATTGCAGATTTTAAGAGGCTAGCTACTGACACCCAATGGAATAATTTGTCTCTAAAAAAACAGTTTAGATTGGGTTTGTCAGAATCCATTAAAGACGAACTCTCTCGCATTGAAATTCCTCACACTTTGGAGGAACTAATTAATCTCAGTATCAGTATTGACAGAAGGCTTAGGGAGAGACAAAACGAGAAAGGTTGTCATGAGTCAACACATAAAAAACAAAACCCTTCTTTACCTACACATTCTCATGTTAAAAACACCACTGAACCTATGGAAATTGGTTTTCTTAAAGGCCCATTAAGCAATCAAGAAAAGTTAAGAAGGCGCTCCCAGAATTTATGCATGTACTGTGCATCAGAAGAGCATACTGTCAAAGCCTGTCCCATTCTCCAGAAACAGAATAAGGGTAAGAACTCCCATCCTTTTTATTCCTTAAATGCTGTGTCACACTCTGCAAGCTACTGTAACCTTTGCCTTCTCTTGCAGTGGGATCAACTTCGAGTGAACGTTTCAGGGATAATTGACTCTGGTGCTTCTGCCTCTTACATTGATGTGTCTTTTGCCACAAAAAATAAAATTCCACTTATAAAAAAAAAGGCTCCTGTACCTTTAAGGGGAATTGATGGGGAGGTTCTGTCCTCTGGACCGGTAATTTATGAAACAATACCATTGCTCCTATCCACACCAGACCACCATAGGGAGTACATTTCCTTTGATGTCATTATATCCCCCGTCTTCCCTCTCATTTTAGGCCTACAATGGTTAAAATTACATAACCCTCTGATATCATGGTCAAATCTCACTGTAAAGTTTAATTCTGATTACTGCTTATCCACTTGCTACCCTACTCTGCTTTTACAACCACCTCAAATCTCCACTGATATAGAGATACCTAATGTTTATGCCGACTTTATTGATGTTTTCAGTAAAAAAGAATCCCAAAACCTACCGCCGCATCGTATCTATGACTGCCCTATTGATTTACTACCAGGTGCAGTCATACCTTGCGGTCATGTGTTCCCGTTGTCCAAACCTGAACTGGAACACTTAAAATCATATATTGAGGAAAATCTACAGAAGGGATTCATCAGACCATCTACCTCCCCCGCTGCGGCCGGTATGTTTTTTGTAAAAAATAAAGATGGCAGTTTAAGACCCATAGTGGACTACCGGCAGCTGAACAAGGTTACTGTTAAAAATCGGTATCCTTTGCCCCTTATCCCAGAGCTAATTGAGCGTTTGGAAGGTGCCAAGGTCTTCACTAAACTCGACCTCCGAGGTGCGTATAATCTCGTTCGTATGAGGGCTGGAGACGAATGGCTGACGGCGTTCCGTACTTGCTATGGCTTGTACGAATACACCGTCATGCCATTCGGTCTCTGCAATGCCCCGGCAACCTTCCAACACTTTATTAACGATATCTTCAAAGATATTCTTGACACCTATATTGTAATCTATCTTGATGATATTTTGATCTATTCAAAAACATTAGAAGAACACATAAAACACGTCAGACAGGTATTATCACGCTTACGCTCACATTCTTTATATGCTAAAGCTGAGAAATGTATATTTCATACAAACCAGATCACCTTTCTTGGTTATCAAATTTCGGAATTTGGCATACAGATGGACGACTCTAAAATCACCACCATACGACAGTGGCCAGAGCCAAGTAATAAGAAACAGGTACAAAGCTTTCTTGGCTTTGCAAATTTTTACCGAAAATTTATAAATAATTTCGCAGCAATTGCCAAACCACTTACCAACCTCACAAAATCAAATATTAAGTTCATCTGGACTGCTGAATCCCAAAAGGCTTTTGATCTCCTAAAACAAAAATTTACCTCTGCACCTATATTACGCTACCCTAACAACCAACTCCAATATGTATTGGAGGTCGATGCCTCCGATTATGCTATTGGAGCTGTTCTTTCACAAAGAGAACACCTAAAGAAACCTCTACATCCCGTAGCTTTTTATTCAAGATGTTTGACGGCTCCTGAGTTGCATTACCCTGTGGGTGACAAAGAGTTACTGGCTATCAAGGTTGCTTTTGAACAGTGGCGTCATCTCCTTGAAGGTGTGACATACCCAACCATAGTGTATACTGATCATAGGAATTTACAGTACCTTAAAAGTACGAAAACCCTCACTGCACGACATGTTCGTTGGAATCTGTATTTTTCCAGATTTGATTTCCTTATCACTTACAGACCGGCTAGTAAGAACAAGAAGGCAGACGCTCTCTCACGGCTGCCTACTCCCTCCGATCTCTGTCTTCCAAAAGAATCTGTAATCCCAGAGAATAAATACCTGTTGTTTCTCATTGATTCTATTCCATTCCTAAGAGAAGAACAACATAAAGATCAAACTAAGCCTCTTCAACAGTTACAAATGAAACAGGATTCCCTTTATTACTTTGATGAGAAGTTATATGTACCCCCTTCTATCAGAGATTTGATTTTACATTCAGCTCATGAATCCTTATTTGCTGGACACACCGGAATCCACAAGACACAAGAGCTTATTAAAAGGAGTTACTGGTGGCCTGATATGAATACCGACATAATGAAGTACATTAACACCTGTTCAGTATGTGCTACCACTAAAAGATCAAAACATAGGCCCTATGGGTTACTCATACCTTTACCTACTCCAACACGACCTTGGGCCGACATAGCCTTGGATTATGTCATTGATCTCCCCAGATCCTCCAATAATACTACTATCCTTGTCGTGGTGGACTTATTCAGTAAGATGATACATCTCATACCGTACCACAAGCTACCTACCGCTGCCGAAACTATACATTTGCTCTTACTACACGTCTTCAGACTTCACGGTCTCCCTCGACGGATCTTAACAGACCGTGGCTCACAGTTTACTAGTTCTCTCTGGACTGAATTTTGCAAGATTTTTAGTATTGACAAAAGACTTTCAACCTCTTATCACCCTCAGACTAATGGTCAGACTGAAAGGTCTAACCAAAGCATTGAACAATTCCTAAGGTCTTATTGTCATTTCGACCAACACTCTTGGTCTCAACACCTGCCCTATGCTGAATTTACCTTCAACAACACAGTACATTCCACAACCAACCAGACTCCATTCTTCATTAACTATGGATTCCATCCAACATTTCAACTACTACCCCAAATCAGTTCACTGCCATATATCGCTGATTTAACAAGTTCCATCACTTCTAATTTTGCAAAAGTCAGGACCGCTATTGAACAAGCTAAAACCAAACAGAAACATTATTACGACTTAAGAAGGATGGCTCCACCACAGTACTCCCTTGGAGATCTAGTTTGGCTGTCAACCAAAAACTTACATCTTAATACTCCTAGCAAGAAACTTTCACCATTATTCATTGGTCCTTTTCAGATAATCAAAATCATAAATGAGAATGCAGTTCGTTTACAATTACCTAGCACTCTGAAAATACACCCTACCTTCCATGTTTCCCTACTGAAACCCTACCGTTCTGTACGAGATGCCACTTCACGCCAAAGTATACCTCCTATCTCCATTGATCCCAACATTGAATATGAGGTTAAATCCATACTTGACTCTAGAATGTATAGGGGTAACTTACAGTATCTGATAAGATGGAAAGGCTACACTTCAGAACA
The DNA here is from genome assembly GCF_027579735.1 of Bombina bombina. Lineage (NCBI taxonomy): Eukaryota > Metazoa > Chordata > Amphibia > Anura > Bombinatoridae > Bombina > Bombina bombina. The sequence continues at coordinate 627,780,478 of NC_069502.1, forward strand.
TGACTCTTGGGAGCCAGCTGTTAATATTTCTGCCCCCAGACTCATCTCGCAATTCCATCAGCAGAATCCGGATCGTCCTCATCCCTGATCCACGGAGTGGATCATTTAGGGGAGCATCCTGTCATGATTACATATTGTTTAATAACAACCTGTTACTTTTACTGAGAATATCCCTTTAATTGTCTGATCAATTCACCTGCTATGCTATTTAAGCCTCCTCCCCCCTCTCCACTTTGCTTGTTATTGTTTTCCACTAACCATAGTGTGACTCAAACTGAGCACTAATTTACCTCTTTGGATTACATCCTAAAATCTATCATTCCGGATTCACCAAACTTAACTTGCTGAAACCAGCATACATCTCTTGTTACCGGATTGACATTTTTTCCAGCCGTTGCTGTCAGCTTACTCCATTCAGCCGAATCTTCCGCCCTTCTTCGTGGAGCTGTGACGTCACACGCCAACTTCTTCGGCATCAGCGCTGCAACCGCTTCCCCGATTCAAGCTGTGAGATTTCTCTTCAACTTTCTAAAAACTTTGTTTTACCCTCCAGGTACAGTCTGTAACCTCTTGCATATTTTTCAAGCTACTATCTTTGATGCAATATCTGCTACGCATATTTACTCATAATTCCTGATATATTGTGGCAGAGCTTTATTTTGACATAGTAGCTATTTTTTTCGTGTTAACACTGTTTCATTTTTTCTCTGGTTATAGACACGGTTTTTCTGTTGTTCCTCCAGTATTCATTTACTCGATACAGCTATAGAAATATCTAATGCTATTTATCCATATAACAAATTGCAAAGTTTACACTCGGATTCTGACATTACTTCTTTTAGTAATCCATGTTATTATCTAGTTTAAACCTTGCTACAAATCCTATAATCTCAGCAGTTGTGATTCATTTATATTATTGCATACTACAACATAGTATCTTTGACATTACATTACCTTCTTTATGCTCAGAGGGCCATTTGTTTTTTTGCCTATTTTAGCATTTGCATTTTTTTCCCATTCCTGAAACTGCTATATGAGGAAATAAGATATTTTTGTTTAAATGATATTTTTTCTTTTACATTTTACAAGATGTCTCAATCTGATCCTGTCTCAGAAGCTGCTGTAGGAACCATTCTGCCTGAACACAGTTCTACCAAAGCTAAGTGTATCTGTTGTAACTTAGCAGAGATTAGTTGTCATGATAAGCGTTTGCATGCCGAAAATGTTTCTATTAGTACTAGTACAGTATCTGTTGTTTCCTCAACATCTAATGTACATGATATCCCTGTTGATATAAAAAATTATATTGCTGATGCAATACAGAAGGCTATGTCTGCTATTCCGCCTTCTAATAAACGTTAAAGGTCTTTTAAAACTTTTCATAAAACTGATGAATTTTGTAATGACTGACAACATACTGATATATCCACCTCTGATGAGGATCTCTCTGGCTCAGAAGATCCTACTTCAGACATTGACATTCATAAATCAACTTATCTTTTTAAGATTGAGTAAATTTGTTCTTTGTTGAAATAAGTGTTGGTTACTTTGGATATTAAGGAGTCTGGTCCTCTTGATAACAAATCCAGTAAATGTTTAAATTCTGTTTATAAACCTCCTGTGATTACTCCTGAGGTTTTCCCTGTTCCTGATGCTATTTCTGATGTGATTGCTAAGGAATGGTCTAAAATTTTATGTGGCTGATGCAATAGCTGTGAATTATATTATAACATGTATTGTATTGTACTGTATACTGTATACAGGCCAGCCCTATACATATTAAGACCACTCTACCCAATTCTATAATAATAGTTTTTTTATAAAAATTAGTCTGGACGTCCAGCACTTTTTACCTACAATATAATTCTATTTTATTTCCAATAAATATTCTTTCTTTTACTATATTTGGTCATTGTGGATTTGTTATTTCATTGTTTATTTGATTACTGTTAGAGGTCTAGTCTAAATCTAAGATCCATCCCACCTTTACATATATAAGTGTATATTACATAATCCTTATAAACTGTGTGTCATTTTCCAAAGGATTTTATTTGTATCCGGTTTATCAGGCAAATTCGAGCAATAACAATACAATACATGTTATAATATAATTCACAGCTATTGCATCAGCCACATAAAATTTCAGACTATCCTGTCAAATATCCTATTTGAATTTTTCACAGATTATATAGACTGTCCCTAAGCTGTTTTTAGTGCCAGCACCCCCCAAATTTTCTTACTTGTAACAATTTCCAGGGTTTTGATTGGGAGACCCTACCCTGTGCTTGGCTTATTAGGGGTCCTAAGCGCCAGCTTATTTCTGTTCTCACCTAACTGACTATTTCCCAATTTTCCAAGTGTGGCAGCATAGGATATAGTCTAATAAGCACTCATAATAAATCCCTATTTTTGAAATTTTAACCTTAAATTACCAACTATCTTACTAATATGGATATATTCTCAACTAGAGATAATCTCCTTATAGAAATAGAAACAGATGCTGTAATTAGCGAACCTGACAACTCCAACATAAGCACAAATGACTTAATGAATGAATTGGAAAAAATTCTGATTAAAGAACTAAAACAGAAAACCAAAATGAAATATTTAGATAAATATATCGCACTAAACATAGTCCCTAGGGGTCTAAGACTAGAAAAAACCTGCACATTCAATTTAAATGACGAATTAAGGGAAGAGTGGTTTACATCACTTGAAAAAGCTTCTTTTATATTGATCAATATCATTAAAAAAGCAAGAAATATTAGCTTGCACCAACTAGACTCAAGAATAAATGAAATTAAAAGCCTCCTGGAAAACAGGAGAGACTCTGACAATTTTAAAGAAAAACAAACTGAAATAATTAGAGCACTGAATCATACCAATAGTGAACTACAGAGAATAAAAAAGAAAAAAGAAAAAACTCAAATGTGACCAGGATGACTATCTAGGACCAATAGAAGTAAAAGATAGTCAAATGACCACTACACCTTCTGTTATCAACTCACACCTAACAAGGGTACTACCTCATAAAGAGACTAACACAAATCACTACAATAAAGGACTTAGAAATAATTCACAAACCGAAAGAAATTATATAACAGACACATACAGACCTAAAAACAGAGAACAACATAGACCAAACAAACAACCTCCAAATGACAACTGGGGTAACTATAATAGGATTATCAAAAGCAAACAAACAGTTCACAGTTCCGATGCAAGGAAAGGCAGGGAGAGATATCGGTAATTAAAATAATATATATTTATTTATACTTGCATTAAAAATGTTGACAAGGCACAGCAAACAAAAGGACTTCGGCTGACGCGTTTCCTGCCTTAACGGCAGTTCATCAGAGCACAAAATTCAGTGTTACCAGCAGGTGTTTAATCAGGTATGGGTCTGAACCTCAACCAATCATAGTAAGCAAATTCAGTGCAAAAATTAACCCTATAATTACTCCGGTTAAAATAAACACCTGAGTTAACTTTCTTACTTATGCGGTTAACACTGTAATAATATCACAAACAACATTTCTTAAAACTAAAAACATATATACCTATAAAATACTACAACAATTTGGAAACAATGTAAAATATAAATAGTATCACGAAAAAAATATCTTTTATATTTTATTTTTTCGTTACACACTCTAAATAAGATACAGGTAGAGCACAAGACAGCAAACGCAACACTAGCTATCAAAACATACAAAGTCAAATGCAACTTAATGTAAATGAGCAAGTGCGTAAGCTGTCTAATGTGTTCCAATCCTGTAAATATTGAGTGAAAACACAGAATTATATATTCAAAAGAATGCACCTTCGGACACATAAGTTCTGAGTGACACATGTAATTTTGAGGAACTATGTGATATTGTGTCCCTTTGTGCATTGCAGGATGGAAGTAATCTAACAGATGTATGTGATAAACAACAATCTGTGAGGATGTACCTAGCAATTTTTACCCAGTCCATGCAAGAAATGATGTCATAGAACTATTTCATTCGATTTTGGAACAAGACCTAATTGAGTTATCAGAAAGAACAGAGAACAGTAAGGTTAATGGTAATGTGAAACATAGAAATTTAAATAAGAATGAAATCTGTGCTCTGGAAAAACTCACAAAAAATCCAGATTTGGTGATAGTTAGCTCAGATAAGGGAGGCTCTATCGTAATCTTAGATAAAGTAGATTATATTAGTGAGGCTTATAGACAATTGGATGACACATTAACCTATAGGAAGCTTACATTCAATCCAACAATCAAATTTCAAAGAGAACTGAGACATTTATTAGATCTAGCCTTGGAAAATGCGGTACTTACTGATAAAGTAATGGAATATATTTATGTTGAGTATCCGAGAGTACCGATATTTAAATATTTGCCAAAGGTACATAAGTCTCTTACCAATCCCCCAGGGAGACCAATTATTTCAGCTATTGGCTCCCTGGGGGAAAGGTTGGGTGAATGGGTTGATGCTCAACTGCAGCCCATAGTGCAGTCTCTACCAGGCTTCCTTAGAGATACTAAACATCTACTTAGACAAATACAGGATTTTCAATGGAAAGAGGGTTACAAATTTGCAACGATTGATGCGATATCGTTGTACTCTTGTATCCCTCATGAGCTTGGTATTTGTTCTATTAAGAGAATGTTAGAAATATACTCTGGATATGACAACAAATTGATGGAATTTATTTTGCAGGCAATAACATTTATGCTTAACCATAACTATTTTGTTTTCAATGGTGAGTTTTTCTTACAGTTAAGGGGAACAGCGATGGGGGCAAAATTTGCCCCCTCGTATGCAAACCTATTTCTTGCAGATTTTGAGATTTGGAAAATCTTCGGTGAAGGGAATGTCTATAGAAACTACATTAAACTATATACTAGATATATAGATGACATTCTGATTGTGTGGGGAGGCACTGATGATGAGTTAACTAATTTTGTTGAATATCTAAATGACAATACTAGCAACCTTGGATTTACTTACAGTGCTTCCTCAGACAATATACCCTATCTAGATGTACTCATAGGTCATACTGATCTTGCTTTAACTACTGAGGTTTTTAGAAAAAAAGTATCTGGGAATACCATCTTGCGAGCTGATTCTTTACACCCTAATCACTTAAAAAGAGGTATACCTAAAGGTCAGTACATGAGGTTACGACGTAATTGTACTAGCCTGGAGGACTATTGGAGACATGCTAATGACCTTATGTTGCGTTTGGTCGATAGGGGTTATGATCATAAAAATCTTAGTGATATGTCCTTCAAGATTGCAGATATGGATAGGAAGAGCCTGCTTGATGATAAAAATAAAAACAAGAACAGGAATAACAAAATGTGTAATCAGCGTGGCATCAATTTTATAACTAAATATAGCAGACAATATAATGATATCTGCAACATCATCAGAAGAAGGTTACCCCTACTGGAAAGAGATGAGGATCTTAAATTAGTCAGTAAACATTGTAATTTTATTTCTAGTAGATCAGAAACAATAGGTGATATGGTTGCTAAAAATTTCAGTTCTAAGAGTAACAGCAATAGTAGAGTGGAAAGCTGGTTACCTGGCAGGGTAGGTTTCTATAAGTGTGGAGTTAAACCATGTAAAAGTTGTGATTATGCATTAACTGGGGACACTTTTTCCTCTAGCACTACAAGTTTAACATACAAGATACGTGAGAGGATAAACTGCAGCTCAAATTTTGTAATATACCTCATTACATGCACACAATGCAATTTTCAATATGTTGGTCTCACCTCTAGGGGTCTCAAAGATAGAATACGTGAGCATCTTTTGTCCCTAGAGGCTGAGGAGCCCAAAACTCCTGTTGCAAAACACTTCTTTTCACATAATGATAAGTTCAGTGTGTTTAAGTTCCAAGGTATTGAACAGGTCAAGTTAGGTATGAGAGGTGGGGATAGGTATAAAGCTCTCGCCAAGCGGGAGGTTTTTTGGATCTACACCCTCAAAACTGGTAGCCCTATGGGTATTAATAAAATTAGCGATATCAAATTATATATTGATAGGTAAACATTTAGTAGGTTGGCTCATGCCTTCATGTGACTCATTGCAATATAATCTGTTTTTCTGCCAGATCAATCCTTACTTGATTCAATTTGATATTACATGTCATTGTGATGCTTTACTAACTGCTGAATTAAGTAAGGTGTATATGAGAATATGTTTATTCTTTATTATTGTGATAAACTATCTTTTACTGCTCTTCAACAAATGTCCCACATTGAACAATTCTTTTGAATATATAATTCTGTGTTTTCACTCGATATTTACAGGATTGGAACACATTAGACAGCTTACGCACTTGCTCATTTACATTAAGTTGCATTTGACTTTGTATATTTTGATAGCTACAGTGTTGCGTTTGCTGTCTTGTGCTCTACCTGTATCTTATTTAGAGTGTGTAACGAAAAAATAAAATATAAAAGATATTTTTTTCGTGATACTATTTATATTTTACATTGTTTCCAAATCGTTGTAGTATTTTATAGGTATATATGTTTTTAGTTTTAAGAAATGTTGTTTGTGATATTATTACAGTGTTAACCGCATAAGTAAGAAAGTTAACTCAGGTGTTTATTTTAACCGGAGTAATTATAGGGTTAATTTTTGCACTGAATTTGCTTACTATGATTGGTTGAGGTTCAGACCCATACCTGATTAAACACCTGCTGGTAACACTGAATTTTGTGCTCTGATGAACTGCCGTTAAGGCAGGAAACGCGTCAGCCGAAGTCCTTTTGTTTGCTGTGCCTTGTCAACATTTTTAATGCAAGTATAAATAAATATATATTATTTTAATTACCGATATCTCTCCCTGCCTTTCCTTGCATCGGAACTGTGAACTGTTTGTTTGCTTTTGATAATTCAATTTGAATCTCACGGGTTCTGGAGAGCCCCAGCAGCACCGGAGCTTGGAGCAGTCTCACACCTTGCACTATACAGGTGTGTTACAGAGGCGGCACGGTGAAGTCCACTACACACTGAGAATTGCTTTGCAGATTTTATGCTATTTGCAAGAATTTGGATTCGGACTGCGAACATAGGTATTTGTACCTTTACGGTGGGCTTCGGAAAAGTGTGGTGAGTCCTTTGTTCTTTTATAATTGGATGTTACACGTATTTACAGGTTTGTTTGGTGTTATCCGCAACTGTGGGGTTCCTGTTTGGAATGTTTACACCATCAGACTACTAATTATACTGTTGTTTACGGATACTGGCTACGAACGAATTTTCCACAAAATCCTTGCTGATGTTTCTTAACTATAATAGGAGACATACAGGGTACAACATACCAGGATATAAATCATATAATGAGAACAATACCCCTGACCCATACCCAAGATCTAATCAAGAAAATGACCGTGACCATTTCAGGTTCCCAAATCCCAGCAACCGAAATAATAGAAATGCACATTATGACGATTACTCCAGTAGTGAATGGTATACACCTGACTATAGACAAAATGATTGGTATAATGAGGGGAACCACCAAAATACTAATTATGAGTATAACAGCTTTCATCCAGAAAGTATTCACAGATATGAACACTACAAAGACAGACGTTACCAGAACAAAACAATGAGACACACAAACCAGCCCTACCATAGGAAGGAAGAAAAAAACTGGAGAATACCTCTAAGAAATAGATTTGAGCCAATATCTAGGAAACAAAATTCTGAAACCACTATCATTAATGAAAGACATAATCAAACACAGGCCCAAGCTCATTTTTTAGGGGAAACACCACTAGCAGAAACATCCAGGGGAGATATCACAGAAAGGACACATCTTGCACCACTAATGAACATAAGAAAAAGAACCTTAGAGGGAAGAGAGGAGGAAGAAGCAGAAAACCCAAAGAAATTGAGAGAATGGAGGGACAAACGATAGAAAACACAAATAATGGCATATTTAACATCAGCAAACACGATCTGACACAAATTGAACAGAAAGTACTAAATAGAGGACTATCTTTTGCCCCAACATCTAGATTGAATAAATTCGAAACGCACATCCGCATAAATCAATTTGTGAGAAAACTGACTCTAAAAAGGTATTTTTAAAAAAATCCCATTAGCTTTTATAGGAACCCACCTACTAATGACAAATTTGTCCACACTAATTTAAGGGAAAAATCAAAATTTTACCCGTCTAATGATAAAGGTAAAAATCTGGAGAGCTTTGAAAAAGCTGTATTAAGAGATCTAGAAAGATTTGAGATGAAAAAACAACCCCAAAAGAATTTAAATAAATCTGAGATGACAGCCCTCAAACAATTAAGAACCAACCAAGATATTATCATAAAACCGGCGGACAAGGGAGGGGGAATAGTGGTCATGGATAGAACCTACTATCTAGAAGAAGCAAACAGACTGTTGGGAGATCAAACCACATACAGGGAGCTAAAGAGAGACCCAACTAGGGTTGATACAATTCTACTGACTAAACATTTAGAAAAAGCAAACCAATTAGGTATACTCAATTCCAAAGAATTCAATTTTTTATATCCAAAGTTTCCAAAAATTCCCATTTTCTATTTTCTCCCGAAAATTCACAAGAACCTACAGGCCCCTCCAGGAAGGCCTATAATATCAGTAATCAATTCAATCACAGCCAACCTCTCCCAGTACATTGATAAATATTTACAAAAATATGTGAGAACACTCCCCTCCTATTTAAGAGACTCAACTCAAGTACTACAGATTCTGAAAACACTAAAAGTAGAAGGTGACATAACATTAGCCACCTGTGACGTCACGTCCCTATACACAAACATTGAACATAACCTAGGACTAGAAGCGATCTCCAAGTTTTTAAGACAGGATAAAGAAATAAGCATCGAGCAAAAAGATTTCATTTTAGATAGCATCAGCTTTATACTAAATAACAATACCTTCTCATTTAATGGAAAGATGTACGTACAAACCAAGGGGACTGCGATGGGCACCAGATTTGCACCAAGCTATGCGAATCTCTTTATGGGGAGCTGGGAAGAAGGTTTCCTAGAGTCGTGTAGTTTGGTGCAAAATCTGGTGACTTATAAGAGATATATAGACGACATTCTAATCATTTGGAATGGGAGTGAAGCCCACCTACATGAATTCTTTAACAACATGAATCTAAACGATAGAGGTTTAAAATTTACATACGAAACCAGCAAAACAAAAATATCATTTTTAGATCTTGATATCGAAATCAGAATGGATAATTTTCACACAAAGACGTTCTTTAAAGATGTAGACTCTAACAATTTTATCCATGCTGACAGCTGTCACCTAACACAATGGAAAGATAATACACCTAAGGCACAGTTCTTACGAGTGAGGAAAAATTGCACCACAATATTAGACTATGAAGAACAAGCACGCATACTCAGTAAGAAATTCTCAGATAGGGGCTACAATGAAATATCTATTCAAAAAAACTTTGAACAGGTAAAACAAGTAGATAGAGAATCTTTACTAAAATATAAAGATAAACAAGTGACTGATAACCTCACAAACCCGGATCATGATGATATAAATGTACCATTCATCACCAACTACAATGGAGAACACAAAATAGTAGAAAGACATAAAAAAAAACACTGGCATCTAGCTAGGGAAGATCCTATTATTGGAGATAAATTACTGATAAAACCGAAATTCGTATACAGACGCTCAGACAACTTAAAACTACTACTAGCCCCTAGTGAATACAAACATAAAGAGAAACATCTGATACAAAAGGACCTACAAGGCAATGAAGTTAATGGATTTTACCCATGTTTCTGCTGCAAGTCATGCCATTTCAGTTCCAAAACGAAATCATTTAAGTCAAACTATACAGGAGAGGCCTTCAAGATCAGGGACACCATCAGATGCACTGATAAGGGAATTATCTACCTTATTCAGTGCAGCTGTGGGAAACAGTATTTAGGTGAAACAACGAGAACTCTAAGAGAAAGGATTAGAGAACACCTATGGACCATAGAGAAAGGAAATAAAGACACTCACCTTTACAAACATTTCAAAGATGCACATAATAATAAACTTAAAGACTTCAAATTCTGGGGAATCCTAAAAGTAGAAGCCCACTGGAGAGGAGGGAATTATGAGAACAAACTCCTTAAAAAGGAAGCCGAACTCATTTACAGAATGAAGACGATACACCCATGGGGCCTAAACTCTGAATTAGATGTGACCCCATTTATGTATGACTAAACCACATACATATATCTGCAAAGTTAAACAAGAAAAAAAATTTCCCCAATCAAGACACGTATTAATATATACATAGTATGCCTAATTAACTAACTAAAAATGACCTCATAAGCTATCAAATGACAATTTGATAAAACAATGTATCCATCTGATTATATATATCCCATTCCTATAATTGCGTTTTAGATTCTGAACATGTATTTATACAATCTTCACAGAAACTTTCATAGAACGTTTTTATAACTGAAAACAGATGGTATGATAGACTACACAATTTCCTATCACTAATCCCTTCAAGTAAGAGATAATGAAAAGAAGAAAGAACAAGAAAAGAAGAAAAAGAGAGAAAAAGGAAAAAGTCCACCTTTTTAATAATATAAAAAAAGAGTCCACCTTTAAATCAACTACCTGCAGAAACACCTGAGGAACACACCCACAAAGGATCAACCAATAAGAAGGAAGCTTGGCCTATATAAAGGGTGCTATCTCATAAGATTACTCATTCTTGAAAAAGCCCCTAGTGTGGGGTGAAACGCGTTGATTTGAGTAACTCTTCAAGTGGAACATAAGGATTATAACCTCTCTACACTTGCTACAATCTTCTCACCTCTTTTTATTGCACTGAGAAGCATTGTTCTACCTTTGAATCAGTAATGCTGCTGAATACAGATTAGCCCAAGCATACTGCACCATCTCCAGTTAGCACTAAGAGAAAGTGCCCCTGGAGAACATCGGATCACCTATACAGGCTACTAGCCTGACAGCGGAACAACCTACATCTAAACGGCACTCAAGCCAGAGGAGGACAAAAAGCCGAAACCAACACTCCTGCAAATAATACCATCTAAGAGACTGATACAGCACTAGGAGGTAAATGTTTGCAGGAGCTTATTGCAAACACAGTCGCATGGAGATACAATCTTGCCACTAAACAGACTGCAACATATCGCACAGCTATTCTATACCAACACAGCATTACACGCCACTTCCGGAAGTGACGTAAGGAGCAACAACACAGCCAGCGAGGATCACCACGCCAGGGTAACGCTAAGTAAAACAAGCACACCAGCAAGGACCAGGACTGCATACCGGACCAAGCGAGACCCAGAAACAAGGAAGCACCGGATTCCTAAAAAAAACACCTTCCTTACACAGAGCTCAAGAACGGACCCACATTCACAGAACTAATAATACTCCTCACTCTAGACGTAGAGTGAGGATATTTACAAAGGTACTTTTATTAGTGTAAATTACAATTGGTACTAGGTACCTACCTGTATACAGGCCAGCCCTATACATATTAAGACCACTCTACCCAATTCTATATTAATAGTTTTTTATAAAAATTAGTCTGGACGTCCAGCGCTTTTTACCTACAATATAATTCTATTTTATTTCCAATAAATAATCTTTCTTTTACTATATTTGGTCATTGTGGATTTGTTATTTCATTGTTTATTTGATTACTGTTAGAGGTCTAGTCTAAATCTAAGATCCATCCCACCTTTACATATATAAGTGTATATTACATAATCCTTATAAACTGTGTGTCATTTTCCAAAGGATTTTATTTGTATCCGGTTTATCAGGCAAATTCGAGCAATAACAATACAATACATGTTATAATATAATTCACAGCTATTGCATCAGCCACATAAAATTTCAGACTATCCTGTCAAATATCCTATTTGAATTTTTCACAGATTATATAGACTGTCCCTAAGCTGTTTTTAGCACCAGCAACCCCCAAATTTTCTTACTTGTAACAATTTCCAGGGTTTTGATTGGGAGACCCTACCCTGTGCTTGGCTTATTAGGGGTCCTAAGCGCCAGCTTATTTCTGTTCTCACCTAAGGAATGGTCTAAGTCTGGTTCTTCTTTTGTTCCTTCTTCTAGGTTTAAAAGGTTGTACCCTCTGCCAGTGGCTAAATTAGAGTTTTGGGAAAAAGTACCCAAGGTTGATGGGGCTATTTCTACTATTGCCAAGTGTACTACTATTCCTATGGAAGATAGTACTTATTTTAAGCATCCTATAGATAGGAAAATTGAATCTTATCTAAGGAAATCTTATTTACATTCTGGCTATATTCTATGGCTGATGTTGCAGCTGCATCAACTTTTTGGTTAGATAGCTTAGCACAACAGGAATCAGATCCTGATTTGTCTAGCATTGTTCGTTTGCTTCAACATGCTAATCATTTTATCTGTGATGCTATTTTTGATATAATCAAGATTGATGTTAAATCTATGTCTTTGGCTATTTTAGCTAGAAGAGCTTTATAGCTCGAATCATGGAATGCTGACATGGTATCTAAATCTAGATTACTATATCTATCATTCCAGGGTAATAATTTATTTGGTTCTCAGTTGGATTCTATTATTTCCACTATTACTGGGGGAAGGGAGTTTTTTTTGCCCCAAGATAAAAAATCTAAAGGTAAATCTAAAGCTCCTTATCGTTTTCGTTCCTTTCGTCAGAATAGAGAACAGAAAATGACCCCTTCCTCTAAGGACTCTGGTTCCAATTGGAAGCCATCTTCAAATTGGAATAAATCCAAGCCTTATAAGAAACCAAAGCCAGCCCCCGAGACTGCATGAAGGTGCAGCCCTCAATCCAGTTCTTCTGGTGGGGGCAGATTTAAATTATTTCAAGACGTTTGGGCAGGTACCGTTCAGAATCATTGGATTCAGAATATTGTCTCTCAGGGGTATCGAATAGGTTTCTGAATAAGTCCTCATGTGAGAAGATTCTTTCTCTCTCATGTTCCAACAAATCCTGTGAAAGCTCAGGCTTTTCTGAAGTGTGTTTCAGATCTGGAGCTTTCAGGGGTAATTGTACCAGTTCAACTTCTGGAACAGGTTCTGGGTTTTTATTCAAATCTATTAATTGTCCCAAAGAAGGAAAATTCATTCAGACCAGTTCTGGATCTGAAGTTTTTGAATCACTTTATAAGGGTCCCAACATTCAAGATGGTGACTATAATAACTATTCTGCCTTTTGTTCAGCAAGGTCATTACATGTCCACAAAAGACTTACAGGATGCATATCTTCACATTCCGATTCATCCAGACCACTATCATTTTCTGAGATTCTCTTTTCTAGACAAGCATTACCAATTTGTTGCTCTTCCATTTGGCCTAGCGACAGCTCCAATAATCTTTTTGAAGGTTCTTGGTGCCCTTCTATCTGTAATCAGAGAGCAGGGTATTGCGGTGTTTCCTTATTTGGACGATATCTTGGTACTGGCTCAATCTTTTCATTTAGCAGAATCTCACACAAATCAACTAGTGTTGTTTCTTCAAAGACATGGTTGGAGGATCAATTTACCAAAGAGTTTCTTGATTCCACAGACAAGGGTCACCTTTTTAGGTTTCCAGATAGATTCAGTATCCATGACTCTGTCTTTAACAGACAAGAGATGTTTGAAGTTGGTTTAAACCTGTCTAAACATTAAGTCTCAATCATTCCCTTCAGTGGCTATGTGCATGGAAGTTTTAGGTCTCATGACTGCAGCATTGGATGCAATTCCCTTTGCTCATTTTCATATGAGACCTCTGCAGCTTTGCATCCTGAATCAATGGTGCAGGGATTATACTCAGATATCACAATTGATATTCTTAAATCCCAACACTCAACTCTCTCTGACTTGGTGGTTAGACCATCATCGGATTATTCAAGGGGTCTTTTTTGTTCGTCCTTCCTGGACTGTGATTTCAACAGATAAAGCTGTTTTATGGACTTTGTTTAAATTTCTCCCTAAGGTTATGAATTCTAACAGCATTAGTAGGGATATTATTGTTCCTTCTTTGTGTCCTAATCCTAAGAATATTCTTGAAATATCTTTACATTCTTTGGATGTTGTAAGAGCTTTGAAATACAATGTCAAAGATACTAAGGATTTCAGAAAGACTTCTAGTCTATTTATTGTTTTTTCTGGTCCTAGGAAAGGTCAGAAAGCCTCTACCATTTCTTTGGTATCTTGTTTAAACCTTTTGATTCACAAAGCTTATTTGGAGGGGGGCAGTCTCCGCCTCAGAGAATTACAGCTCAATCTACTAGATCAGTCGCCACTTCTTGGGCTTTTAAGAATGAAGCTTCGGTTTATCAGATTTGCAAAGTAGCAACATGGTCTTCTTTGCATACATTTACAAAATTTTACCATTTTGATGTACTTGCTTCTTCTGAAGCAGTCTTTGGTAGAAAAGCTCTACAGGCAGCTGTCTCAGTTTGATTCTTCTGCTTATGATTTAAGTTTTTTTCTTGAAATTTATAAGAAATACTTATTTTTTGTATGAATTACATTTTTCAGCGGAAATAGCTGTTTTTATTTTATCCCTCCCTCTCTAGTGACTCTTCTGTGGATTTCAACATCTTGGGTATTTCTATCCCATACGTCACTAGCTCATGGACTCTTGCCAATTACAATTACATTATATTGGCAAGAGTCCATGAGACCCACCCTTTTTTATGGTGGTTATGGCCTAGAATTAGAGTTGGGCGGTAGCCGTCAAAACCAGCGTTAGAGGCTCCTAACGCTGGTTTTTACCGCCCTCTGGTATTTGGAGTCAGTCATTAAAGGGTCTAAAGCTCACTTTTCAGCCGCGACTTTTCCATACCGCAGATCCCCTTACGTCAATTGCGTATCCTATCTTTTCAATGGGATCTTTCTAACGCCGGTATTTAGAGTCGTGTCTGAAGTGAGCGTTAGAAATCTAACGACAAAACTCCAGCCGCAGAAAAAAGTCAGTAGTTAAGAGCTTTCTGGGCTAACGCCGGTTTATAAAGCTCTTAACTACTGTGCTCTAAAGTACACTAACACCCATAAACTACCTATGTACCCCTAAACCGAGGTCCCCCCACATCGCCGCCACTATATTTAAATTTTTTAACCCCTAATCTTCCGCTCCGTACACTGCCACCAACTACGTTATCCCTATGTACCTCAATCTGCTGCCCCTAACACCGCTAAGTGAATATTCCAGTGATAAAATGTCACCACACCGCCGACCCCTATATTATATTTATTAACCCCTAATCTGCCGCACCTGCTAACGCTGACCCCTGCATATTATTATTAACCCCTAATCTGCCGCTCCGTACACCACTGCCACCTATATTATAGCTATGTACCCCTAATCTGCTGCCCCTACACCGCAACCCCTATATTATATTTATTAACCCCTAATCTGCCCCCTCAACGTCGCCTCCTTCTGCCTACACTTATTAACCCCTAATTTGCCGAGCAGACCGCACCGCTACTATAATAAAGTTATTAACCACTAATCCGCCTCACTCCCGCCTCAATAACCCTATAATAAATAGTATTAACCCCTAATCTGCCCTCCCTAACATCGCCGACACCTAACTTCAATTATTAACCCCTAATCTGCCGACCTAATCTCGCCGCTACTGTAATAAATGTATTAACCCCTAAAGCTAAGTCTAACCCTAACACTAACACCCCCCTAAATTAAATAGAATTTAAATCTAACTAAATAAATTAACTCTTATTAAATAAATTATTCCTATTTAAAGCTAAATACTTACCTGTAAAATAAACCCTAATATAGCTACAATATAAATTATAATTATATTATAGCTATTTTAGGATTTATATTTATTTTACAGGTAACTTTGTATTTATTTTAACTAGGTACAATAGCTATTAAATAGTTAAGAACTATTTAATAGCTAAAATAGTTAAAATAATTACAAATTTACCTGTAAAATAAATCCTAACCTAAGTTACAATTAAACCTAACACTACACTATCAATAAATAAATTAAATAAAATACCTACAATTACCTACAATTAAACCTAACACTACACTATCAATAAATTAATTAAATACAATATCTACAAATAACTAGAATTAAATAAACTAACTAAAGTACAAAAAATAAAAAAGAACTAAGTTACAAAAAATAAAAAAATATTTACAAACATTAGAAAAATATTACAACAATTTTAAACTAATTACACCTACTCTAAGCCCCCTAATAAAATAACAAAGCCCCCCCAAATAAAAAAATGCCCTACCCTATTCTAAATTACAAAAGTTCAAAGCTCTTTTACCTTACCAGCCCTGAACAGGGCCCTTTGCGGGGCATGCCCCAAGAAATTCAGCTATTTTGCCTGTAAAAAAAAACATACAATACCCACCCCCAACATTACAACCCACCACCCACATACCCCTAATCTAACCCAAACCCCCCTTAAATAAACCTAACACTAAGCCCCTGAAGATCCTCCTACCTTATCTTCACCTCACCGGGTATCACCGATCGGTCCTGGCTCCAAAATCTTCATCCAACCCAAGCGGGGGCTGGCGATCCATAATCCTGCGGCTGAAGAGGTCCAGAAGAGGCTCCAAAGTCTTCATCCTATTCGGGAAGAAGAGGCGATCCAGACCGGCAACCATCTTGATCCAAGCGGCATCTTCTATCTTCATCCGATGAGGAACGGCTCCATCGTGAAGACCTCCAGCGCGGACCAATCTTCTTCCGACGACGTCCAACTGAAGAATGACGGTTCCGGATCCATCCTCTTCTAACGACGCCTACTCGCCGAATGACGGTTCCTTTAAATGACGTCATCCAAGATGGCGTCCCTCGAATTCCGATTGGCTGATAGGATTCTATCAGCCAATCGGAATTAAGGTAGGACAATTCTGATTGGCTGATGGAATTAGCCAATCAGAATCAAGTTCAATCCGATTGGCTGATCCGATCAGCCAATCAGATTGAGCTCGCATTCTATTGGCTGTTCCAATCAGCCAATAGAATGCGAGCTCAATCTGATTGGCTGATCGGATCAGCCAATCGGATTGAACTTGATTCTGATTGGCTGATTCCATCAGCCAATCAGAATTTTCCTACCTTAATTCGATTGGCTGATAGAATCCTATCAGCCAATCGGAATTCGAGGGATGCCATCCTGGATGACGTCCCTTAAAGGAACTGTCATTCTTCAGTTGGACGTCGTTGGAAGAAGATTGGTCCGCGCTGGAGGTCTTCACGATGGAGCCGTTCCTCATCGGATGAAGATAGAAGATGCCGTTTGGATCAAGATGGTTGCCGGTCTGGATCGCCTCTTCTTCCCGGATAGGATGAAGACTTTGGAGCCTCTTCTGGACCTCTTCAGCCGCAGGATTATGGATCGCCAGCCCCCGCTTGGGTTGGATAAAGATTTTGGAGCCAAGACCGATCAGTGATACCCGGTGAGGTGAAGATAAGGTAGGAGGATCTTCAGGGGCTTAGTGTTAGGTTTATTTAAGGGGGGTTTGGGTTAGATTAGGGGTATGTGGGTGGTGGGTTGTAATGTTGGGGGGGTATTGTATGTGTTTTTTTACAGGCAAAAGAGCTGAATTTCTTGGGGCATGCCCCGAAAAGGGCCCTGTTCAGGGCTGGTAAGGTAAAAGAGCTTTGAACTTTTGTAATTTAGAATAGGGTAGGGCATTTTTTTATTTTGGGGGGCTTTGTTATTTTATTAGGGGGCTTAGAGTAGGTGTAATTAGTTTAAAATTGTTGTAATATTTTTCTAATGTTTGTAAATATTTTTTTATTTTTTGTAACTTAGTTCTTTTTTATTTTTTGTACTTTAGTTAGTTTATTTAATTGTAGTTATTTGTAGATATTGTATTTAATTAATTTATTGATAGTGTAGTGTTAGGTTTAATTGTAGGTAATTGTAGGTATTTTATTTAATTTATTTATTGATAGTGTAGTGTTAGGTTTAATTGTTACTTAGGTTAGGATTTATTTTACAGGTAAATTTGTAATTATTTTAACTATTTTAGCTATTAAATAGTTATTAACTATTTAATAGCTATTGTACCTAGTTAAAATAAATACAAATTACCTGTAAAATAAATATAAATCCTAAAATAGCTACAATATAATTATAATTTATGTTGCAGCTATATTAGGGTTTATTTTACAGGTATTTAGCTTTAAATAGGAATAATTTATTTAATAAGAGTTAATTTATTTCGTTAGATTTAAATTATATTTAACTTAGGGGGGTGTTAGTGTTAGGGTTAGACTTAGCTTTAGGGGTTAATACATTTATTACAGTAGCGGCGAGATTAGGTCGGCAGATTAGGGGTTAATAATTGAAGTTAGGGGTCGGCGATGTTAGGGAGGGCAGATTAGGGGTTAATACTATTTATTATAGGATTATTGAGGCGGGAGTGAGGCGGATTAGGGGTTAATAACTTTATTCTAATAGTGGTGCGGTCTGCTCGGCAAATTAGGGGTTAATAAGTGTAGGCAGGTGGAGGCGACGTTGTGGGGGGCAGATTAGGGGTTAATAAATATAATATAGGGGTCAGCGGTGTTAGGGGCAGCAGATTAGGGGTACATAGGGATAATGTAAGTAGCGGCGGTTTACGGAGCGGCAGATTAGGGGTTAAAAAAAATATGCAGGTGTCAGCGATAGCGGGGGCGGCAGAATAGGGGTTAATAAGTGTAAGGTTAGGGGTGTTTAGACTCGGGGTACATGTTAGAGTGTTAGGTGCAGACGTAGGAAGTGTTTCCCCATAGCAAACAATGTGGCTGCGTTAGGAGCTGAACGCGGCTTTTTTGCAGGTGTTAGGTTTTTTTCAGCTCAAACAGCCCCATTGTTTCCTATGGGGGAATCGTGCACGAGCACGTTTTTGAAGCTGGCCGCGTCCGTAAGCACCGCTGGTATCGAGAGTTGAAGTTGCGTTAAATATGCTATACGCTCCTTTTTTGGAGCCTAACGCAGCCATTCTGTGAACTCTAAATACCAGCGGTATTTAAAAGGTGCGGCCAGAAAAAAGCCAGCGTAGCTAACGCACCCCTTTGGCCGCAGAACTCTAAATCTAGGCGTATGATTTTTTTGTATAAAAGTACAATTATATTTCCAGTTCCTCTTTTTGTATGCTTTTTTACTCCTTATTTTATCACCTCACTACTTGGCTATTCGTTAAACTGAGTTGTGGGTATGGTAAGAGGTGTATTTATAGGCATTTTGAGGTTTGGGAAAACCCCTCCTGGTAGGATTGTATATCCAATACGGCACTAGTTCATGGACTCTTGCCAATATGAAAGAAATTAATTTATCAGGTAAGTTCTTACATAAATTATGTTTTTTTCTTTTGTGATTCAGATACTTTCAGATACTTTCAGGATTTTCTTTTTTAAATAAAGATAGGAAGAGAATGAAGAAAAATAGATATTAGGAGTAAATTATAAAGTTGCTTAAAATTCCATGCTCTATCTCAATCACAAAAGAAAAAAAAATGGGTTCCCTTTAAGACATCTACCTAAAGTGTGGCGAATTTCAATCATCCTGATCAGATCCAATTGGGATGATTGACAGCCCATGGGGCGGCATTGCACAAGCAGTGGTTTGTGCAATGATAAATATGAAAAGCTTATTGCTTTCTGCAAGGTTGGGTGTAGGAGATTCATGACAGTGAACATCGTCCGCCCACATAATGATAAATGGAGCCCAATATATGGTTTAAGTATCAAACTAATTTAGTTGTGTTTTGTTGGTGTTAAATCATTTTTATAGTGATCTGAGCGTTGAACATAGTATCCTATACTAAAAGCCAAAAGGTAATATATTAAAGTCAATATTTTTGTAACACAACTGTTTGTATGTCAAAATACATTTCATAATGTGAAATATTTAATAATAAAAAAAATTCTCTCAACAAAAAATAGTTTAAGAACTTATACTGCATTTATTTTAAGCGTTTATTGTAATTTCACTTTCATTTCAATCAGATATTACTTAAAGAGACAAGCATGCCATGCACATACCATTACTTAAGGGACAGGAAACTCAAAAATTAAAATGATATGATTTAGAAAGAGCATACAATTTTAAACAACTTTGTCATTTACTCCTATTACAAAATTTGCTTTGTTCCTTTTGAATCATTTGTTGAAAAGCATACCTAGGTAGGCTCAGCAGCAGCAATGCACTACTAAGAGCTAGCTGGTGATTGGTAGCTGCTCATACATGCCTCTTTTATTGGATCACCCACAGTGTTCAGCTAGCTCCAAGTAGTGCATTGCTGCTCCTTCAACAAAGTATACCAGGAGAATGAAACAAATATAATAATATAACTAAATTGGAAAATTGTTTAAAATTGTATGATCTTTCTGAATCATGAAAGAAAAAAAAATGTGTTTCATGTGCCTTTGCATTCTTTTGCATTGAACAAGTTAAGTTTAATTTGTTTAAATTAATGTTAGAATTATAATTTTTGTGGCACAACACATCAAGTATCATATTGATTGCAAAGTGTTCTGGAAAAATGAAAAATAAAAATAATATGAATTTGCTTAAGAAAATACAAAAAATGTATCTTCCCTTTAATGACAATATTATTCATTGTACTTTTGAAAGGATTTACTTTAGCTAGTTGATAGATTGTGCATGCTTTATGTGTGTCTGCATGTAGTATACAGTAATGAACATGATGATTTTGTTTCATTCAGCATTTGATATAAGGCTTGCATATGAAAACAAAAATGTTAGTAGTATATATTGTGTTGTGCTGTTGGAGTTTCAAATTTCCATATTTATTAAAAAATAAAAACATTCTGAAAAATTTGATTAAAAAATGCTTGCTGTGATATTTACCTGCAGTTTTACATTGTACAACCAGCTTACATCACACACCTCGGTACTGCCTTGTTACAGACCAATACAAGATTGCAAAAGCATAGCCTATACAACTCCAATACAGTATGGAAGACAAATTAAAGTATATTATACATAAGCATTAGAACTGCACATAAAAATATATTCATTAAAAAAAACCTTCTGTCAAACATATGCAATAACAGCAGTTAAAATGACATAAAAGGTGGCTCTAGATAACCAATGTGCACTACTGGCATCTAGCTAAACACATCTGGTGAGCCAATGACAAGAGGCATATGTTTGTAGCCAGCAATCACCAGCTAGCTCCCAGTAGTGAATTGCTTCTACTGACCCTCCCTAGGTATGCTGTTCAACAAAGGATACCATAAGAAAAAAATACATTTAATAACCAAAGTGAATTGAAAAGTTTCTCAAAATTGCTCTATCTGAAATATGAAAATTTAATTCTGACTTTTTTTACCTTTAAACATATTCATATTTTGCTTAAAAAAATTTAAGGTACTGCTTTCTAAATTAACTATCAGGAAATGCATACATGTCTAGATTGTTCAATAGCTGATAAAGGCAGCTCTCACAGGTATAAAGATTGACAGAGATGTATCTCCACCAGCATCAAAAATGAGTTCTATTCAAGATAGAACAAAAACTGCAACACATTTTAAATAACATCAAATATAAATTGACATTAATATCCGTTTAAAAACCTGCACTACAGTCTTGCTTTATTAGCTTTCAATGCATTATGTATCTGTTATAAATTCTAAGAGTGGATTTTAATACCCAGAGTGAATACACATCCGATGCCACTGACGGAACGTAGTGAAGAAAAGAAAAAAAAGTGTTGATGCTCTTTTGTATACATTTCAAAAAGCTTTATTACATAAATAGTTTAAAATTACATTGAGAAATAGCTGTATCTTAGGCGTTTCGTGTTCATATGTGACGCTTACTCATAGAACATAGAGCCCTGGGTTCTCACCAGCACACACAGAAAGTTGTATTTGTATTCAGTGTACAAGAGTACAAAGATCAATGAAAAAAAATATATATATATAACACAACACACAGAATGCACAGATGCACACAGCTAGGTTAAAAGCACAAAGTGAATTGCTAGTTACAGAGTTTGGCCAAATGGCAATAAACCAAGGTCTTTTCTTACCTGAATACTAACCTACAGCTAACCATGCTACCTCTCAACCAGGCACTCTGAAAGCAAACCATTTGTAATTTCTCCTAGACGCATTCAAAACTCAAAAGTGGACTGTACTCTCAAATAGGAGTGGGTACTAGGGATGGGCGAATGTTTCGCAACATTCGAAAAACGGCACGAATTTTAACACATTCGTTCGTTCGAATCGAATTTCGAATGTTTACATAACATTCTAACATTCGATTTTCGAATGTTCGGTTTCGAATTTTACGATTACATTCGAAAATATTCGAATTCGAAAAATTCGAATTTAGATTGTAATAGTATTTCTAATGCTTTTTCTTTAAATGTAATATTCGAATTATGCAATATTCGAATTCGAAAAATTCGAATTTAGATTGTAATAGTATTTCTAATGCTTTTTCTTTAAATGTAATATTCGAATTATGCAATATTCGAATTCGAAAAATTCGAATTTAGATTGTAATAGTATTTCTAATGCTTTTTCTTTAAATGTAATATTCGAATTATGCAATACGTGTATTCGAATTTGAAAAATTCGAATTTAGATTGTAATAGTATTTCTAATGCTTTTTCTTTAAATGTAATATTCGAATTATGCAATACGTGTATTCGAATTTGAAAAATTCGAATTTAGATTGTAATAGTATTTCTAATGCTTTTTCTTTAAATGTAATATTCGAATTATGCAATATTCGAATTAGAAAAATTCGAATTTAGATTGTAATAGTATTTCTAATGCTTTTTCTTTAAATGTAATATTCGAATTATGCAATATTCGAATTCGAAAAATTCGAATTTAGATTGTAATAGTATTTCTAATGCTTTTTCTTTAAATGTAATATTCGAATTATGCAATACGTGTATTCGAATTCGAAAAAATCAAATTTAGATTGTAATAGTATTTCTAATGCTTTTTCTTTAAATGTAATATTCGAATTATGCAATATTCGAATTCGAAAAATTCGAATTTAGATTGTAATAGTATTTCTAATGCTTTTTCTTTAAATGTAATATTCGAATTATGCAATACGTGTATTCGAAATCGAAAAATTTGAATTTAGATTGTAATAGTATTTCTAATGCTTTTAAATGTAATATTCGAATTATGCAATATTCGAATTCGAAAAATTCGAATTTATATTCGAATTAAAAAAATTCGAATTTATATTCGAATTCGAAAAATTCGAATTTTGAATGTAGACATTCGATATAATTATAAACATTCGAATTCGAAAGTGACATTCGAAAACTGTAAATAACATTCGATTTTCGAATTTTTAAGAATATTCGTTCTTATCGACATTCGAATTTAGAATTCGAATTTCGGTAATAACATTCGTTCTACATTCGAAATTCGAAAATTTGCACATTCGCCCATCCCTAGTGGGTACACATCTCAAGCCACTAGCAAACTCACAACTGCTCACCAGAACAGACAACAATGCATCCATTCAGTAACATTATTCACCAAATTAGCCATATAAAAATGAATAGTGCAAGTTGTACTTTTTGAATTTATTATGCTTGCTTTTCCTTTTTTCTTTTTTATATTCCTACTTAAAGAAACTAGTATGATTCCCCTTTTACAGGAAGATGTTGCCGTTTGATTGAGATTTTATAGAAGGTAAGTCTACACAATGGACTAGAAAATCTATGAGCTCAATTCTCTAAAGCTCTCAGCTTAGGCAAAATTTGCTGAAAGAATCCACTAGTGCTATGCGGTCCTAAAAGGGATTCCCTAAATGCAAATCAAATTATATTTTAATAGCTGTGTATCTCACTATGTCCCCTTGATCAAAAGTGCTGCCTGGTGGCGATATATTCAAAAACTATTCAATGTGATGTCCAGAATGAAATATTACTCTTTAAAGGCAGCTTTGCAAAGGGGTGTTTAACTATACATCTCAATGGATGGTGATGCTGACTAAATATTTCAATCATCATCGCACTGACATTGACAATGTAAAATAAAGAATCCCTTTTAAATATATTGAACAAAACCTAATAACTATACCTATGTATCCCTATACACACATATCCCACTACTGCAAACTAGCCCTTTACTAACTAACCCCTAAACCGCTAATAGCCCACCGCAATTATCTTCCTAACCTAATACCCCTAAACTGCGAATAGCCC